>NC_040027.1:10823455-10896955 GCF_000972845.2 Larimichthys crocea | reverse complement strand
TATCGGGGGGTTACTTCTGAATGAGTGACAGTGAGGAAGAAGGAAGGAAGGAAGGAAGGAAGGAAGGAAGGAAGGGGAAGGAAGGAAGAGGAAGGAAGGAAAGACAGAAACCGATACAAGAAAAGGCAGAAAAAACACGAGGTGTAGGAGGAATAGAGACTCGAGGGGAATGAAAACAAGCAGCCTGTCCTGTCGGGTCGCCATGGTGAGCATCACGACAGCTTGCGAGCTCCCGCTGTAACTCCTTAAGGAGGAACACGCCTCCTCTCTGACAGCGATTTAGTTTGCTCCTGCACACTCGTCCCTGCTGATGTCTTATTCTCGTGTTCGTATGTCGCCTCCTGTTTGTATGCCGTGTTTACAGAGAGGTGCATCAGATCTGCTGTAACCGTATGTGCCTTAGCTGCGATCACGTCTGCGGTGGAAATCCAGGCAGGCAGGCAGGTCAGCAGGCAGATGGCCAAACAAACAGACAGACAATCGGTGGTGGGGATTGGATTAACATGAGGGTCTAATTGCATTTGAGAAACCAGAGAAAGCACACAAGGAAAATTAAAAGTGCACCCGATAATGGCTCGGTTACATAGCAACATGAACACAACATGAGAACTTTACAACACATTCCCTTTAAAGGCTGTTGTTGTAAATGTGACTCCTAATACTAAGGACACTGATTCTGTTTCAGATCATTTTAGGTTTTGTATGGTGAAAAAAAAGACTCAAAAATAAACAGGATGAAAGTCATTTCCCAACAAAATGTCCAGAAAATCTTTGAGGCTGAGGCTGCTCTGCAGGCCAAAAATACACCAAGACACCAAGACATTTATCAAATATTACTTGTTCATTAGAAGACCTCCATTACACACACATTAGATACTTGTGGGAATGAGAGGAACACCTCAAAAACAGGCTATGCACAAGTTAAAGCTGAAACAAAGCCTTAAGGATGAAGGATGAAGCAACGGCACCCAATAGATGGCACAAACGACACACGGTCCTTTAATCCTCTTTCAAGCCTATCTCGAACAATTGTGTGGTTGCTGCCACATATACCTACTGTAGATAATGTAGATACAGGTACTAGCAGTTTTGTGGTCCATACATAAGACACAACATAAAACTGTAAGACTCTTTTGTCAAAGATGTATTGTAGTGTTTTACTGCGTCATTTACTGCAACATGCAGAGATCATATCGAAGAAATTCAGAGACTTCCTGTGTGGAGGCTCTTTTGTTTTATTCTTACTGTCTCAGAATTTCATGCCACAAAATCACATCCTGTGTAACGGATTTGTTTTGCACTGACGACATTTGCTTTTTATTTTCAGAAATTCAGGAAATGTTCACAAATAGTCTTTTTGTTTCACGTAATACATGTTACATGTAATACATGAGATTTAGAGGTGCTGGTAGGCGTAGGTTGGAGAGAGTCACGCTAGCTGTTCCCAATACTACGTGTTATAACTTCTCCTTATGAAGTAATGTTGATTGCAGAGGTTATCAAGTTAGAATGATTCCCTGAGAAGTGTGTCTAAATCTTCTCAGACTCAGACACTAAACTCAAGTTACTCTACCGTCTCCACCCTCATGCAATAACATTACTCAAACTGTGTTATTTTGATGCGGTGCACATTATTACAGTAGCACTGAGCATTGAAAAAGTGACAATTGCAGCTGTCTTCAGTGAACCGGCTGCTTTCTCTCTCATATTTCCAGAGCTTGACTCTAAAGGAACAGTGTAGCTGTGGCAGAAACAATAATACCACTTTAGGGGGTTCAGGCTTGGATGCGTAATCGGGGTTGCTAGGCCGCCATGAAAAAAAATCCAACTGCCAGACACAGCTCATTTGATGTTGAAGCGGCTCCTTTGACAGAGGTTTACGGTCCTAAAACTGTCAACAGTCTACCTGCGGAAGTTGTCACCTCTCCCCACCCCTTCAAGTGAATCCATCCATGTGATGTCAGAGGTCACAGAAGGACTGAAACAAAAGGTCAGAGAGAAAAAGACAAAATAATCTCAAGAGTGACGCTGCAAAATGTTCCAGGTTAAAACATCTAGCATTAAAAGATAACATTACATGGCAGCCAGCCCCGAAAATGTCTCTTTATCTACGAGGGCCAGTGCCACACTGCAGAGATTAACAATCCACCAGTGCAAACATGAATCATGATTTTGTTGCTGCAAGTGGATTTGGCATTTTGAGAGCGGATGTGGCAGAAAAGCAAATTAAATACTGCTGTCAGTGAAAAAATGTAAATGTACATTTCTCTGAAAAATATATTTATTGCAGAAAACAAAAGTAGGAACAGGGTTGCACGTTCACAGCCAGCATGTCAGTCAACACTCCCCCGCAATCTGGGATGCATAAAATTACATTTTAAATCAAGAATGTTTCAGCTCCAAGAATCTCTGCGTGCCTCGCGTGTATTTATAGTTTTGTTCCACGAGGGTTTGTTCTCGGTTTTAATTTGCTAAATAGGGTGATTATGTAATGTTGTGCAAATGTTCTTGTAAAAAATTGCAATCAAACGCTGTGCCAGTAACATCACTGTCCAACTGTGAAGACCTCACAGTGAAAGACCTCTGTGTGTGTCTGTTTAGGCGTTTTAACATTACGTAATCGTCAGTGTGCAAATGTCCTGCATTATACATCGACCGTCTGTGGGCTCCATGTGTGTAACATTTATTTCCTGCCTTGGTTTTCTCTCCCGTAGAGCTGCTGATGCTGCGATTCTGTGAAGCCTTGGAAATGATGCTGTGGTTTCCCTCCTGCCTCCTGCAGTGGAGCACACTGAGCGGTAAAGAGGGGGTAGATGGTGGGGGATGTGGTGGTGATGGTGTGGTGGTGGTGGAGGCTAGAGAGGATATGTGGTGCTTTTTTTTTTTTTTGCTTTTGAGGAATGATCTCTCTCTCACTCTTTCTTCCCCGGAGCAACTGGGCTGGAATAATTACATAGCATGTGCAAAAACTCTGCTCATTGTGAAAGGATGGAGAGAGAAACGAAGGGAAAGATGTCTGCCAGTTCCTGTGTGTAACGCTGAGCAGTTATCACATTATTTACAGCCGAGGATTTAATGCATCGTTCAGTATGAGCAGCCAGTCAATGGCCTCTGATCTGAAGTTCACTTATTCACTCGCTGGGCTCAACTCCAGGTGGTTAAAGGCTGGAGGAGTCTCTCCGGATGGAAACAAAGCCAGCTCCCACTGCTATTTTCACTTTATTCTTTTACCCTCCAGTGTGATACATCATGTGTTGTGGATATCTGCACCTGTGTTACATTCTTGACAAATTCGTGGGTTTAATTGCTTCGATCACTTGAGGTTCGTTTGACACCCTACAGTGGATGATTCTATGAAAATCTAACATTCATACAGTCATGTGCAGCTTAATTTGACTGTCTGACATAACGACGTTTGCCATCAGTAAATCCGTCCAGCCACCTTCAGTCAAAGCTGTCATCAACCAACAAAAGCAAAACATGACACCTCGTGGTCACCCACTTAAATACACCGTCAGGTCTACAGCAGTGTGTGTGTGTGTGGTGTGGTGTGTGTGGTGTTCTTCACTTCATTTTGGAAGCCAATATTGTACTTTTTACTTATAGGCGTTGTGTCTTGCATTTTGCGAGAATTATTATTTTTTATTATTTATTAGTCTGAATTCTGTCTTCATAAGGAATGTGTATGTGGTATGGAACCGTACACATCTTGAGTTTATGTTGTTTTATTACTTGAACTCTACAAATTTAATTAAATGACAAGTGAGACGTTCACTGGTTGATAAAGTTGATTTATTGACATTAAAGTCTTCAGTCTTCAGTACTGCAGCAAAGTCTGAAAGATAAAAAAATAAGAAAAACTGTCAAGTGCATGAATTGAACAATTATATTAGATTTAAATTAAATTATATTATCTTAAGCTTGTTTTTCTGTGTGTTTTTTTTTTTTCAAAGTTTTTGACTTTTCGTAGTTTGATAAATGGACGGCCATGGAGCACATGCTGGACAGAACTCTCCACGCCTTGTCAAAAACACCAAATGGGAATTTATTTTGATCTTTGGTTCATCTTCAGCTTTGGACTCCAGGTTGTCCTGGAAGCTTGTGGAAGTTGATTTTTTCCCTGAGGGGAACTCACGTCACTGATCCACTTGGTGAAGGAGGAGGTGCGGGTGACACCGTGGGCTTCAAGGGGGTGTTGCACCCACGGGAGGAGACGAAGCTGGTCACCCCCTGCACATACACCTCCCGTCGCCACCTCTGCCGTTCAGAGGGCCTCCGGAGTCTCCCTGCAGAGACAGACAGACAGACAAGTAGACAAGTGAAGGAACAGCGTGAACCTGCGGTTCTTATCGTGTTGTGATGACCAGATGAGGGGAGAGGTGCTTACATGGCAGCCAGAGCGGATGTCTCCACCGGCACAGACCATCGTGGTTTTCACAGTGCTACCCCACCAGTCGCTGCGGCTGCAGATGCTGTGGGCGACCACAGGGAGGGGGCCTGCTGGAGCTTGGAGGCAATGGGACCACCACCTGTAAGAGGGCATGAACGTTAACCCACAGCGCTGCAGACGGTGAAAGGATGAGGTTTGGAGCTATCGGTAGAAACCACCATCACATTACAAAAATTACTGTAGAGTCTTCCCCACCCGGTGATGTAGCAGGGGTCGTTGTTGGAACGATCTGTCCGCTCTCCGGCAGACAGGACGGCTGCACCTTGTCGTCCAGATGGACAGGTGAGGCCAGTTTGATCATCGCAATGTCGTTACTGAGCAACAAAAAAATTATGTAAAAACAGAAAAAAACATCTCATGAACAGAAATACTCCACAACAAGCTACCAACACAAACTTTATATTATTATTCATTCTTCATTCATTCATTAGCTGCAGAATGTTTTAAAACAACAATTTTTCGGAACATAAATGTGTTGTTCATCTGCATAAGCTGAGTTAACTCTTACCCACAAGACAGGCAGTTGTCGTCCCAGTAGGGGTGAACCACGATCCTCGCCACACCTCTAACTGCTCATATCTCTCCTCTTTAGTGAGGTCATACTCGCCCACCACCACACGGTAGGTTCGAGATCTGCAGACACACACACACGCACACACACAACACACACACACACACACACACACACTTTAGATAGAACCTGGCGTCATGCAATGAAACAAGCTCGAATTGACTGTGACTCACCCGATGCAGTGTCCAGCAGTCATGACCCATTCAGGAGTGAGCAGAGTGCCTCCACATGTGTGACGGTACGTGGAGCCGCTGAGATACTGCAGAGAAATCTGGGAAACACGCAGAGAGAGAGAGCCAAACATTATTGAAAGTCTAATCTATCCCTGGAAATTCAGTTGTTAGTTATAACAAAAATAATCAGAAAAGAAAATCAAATAGAATAAGGGAAAGAATCATTGCACAGTGTTGTGTAATGTACAAAGAGGAGGAGAAAGTAATTAAGGGTATGCATGTATAGAGTGTAATTAAACTTCTGACACTAACAGATATGACAGATTGAAACCTATTAATCACCACAACTCACCTGCCAGGGCCAGCTGTAGGGTCGAGCATCTACCCCGTTCACAACGCGGCTCAGGGAGGCTCGTGGTGGGATTCCCACACCCGGAACTGGGACACGTAAAAAAACTGGAAGTTACAACAAGCTGATTCCGACAGCTCTGTACTGAACACTGATTCATTCCACTGTTACCTTTCGTATTCCACATTTCAGTGATTACTGACTGTTTATTCTTCACAACACTTTAGAGGAAAAGGTTAAGGTGGCTAAAGTGAGCGTTTCAGTATGTCAATATTGGATTCTTTTTTTCCGATAAAGACCTGAGAAGAAGAAACATTCAGAAAACACAATCCGCACACAGAGACAACATGGCAGACTTACCGTAGGCAGCAAAAGCAGCACAAGACCAATTTCATCATGATTCCCCAGAGTGGACCCTCTGAGTGTTGCCGCATCACTTTTATACTCGGGAAATTGAACAGTAATCAGATACAAACACACACGGAAACAGTCTTTGTCCAGTCACATGTCCAGTCTTTGACCTGGGAATCTAGGTTACCTACTGCATCTGTCTCACCTGTGCTTACATAACCCATCCAGACCAGAGCAGACCAGCACGTGTACAGATACCCAACCCCTCCAATGAAATCTCTAAATTTGGTGGTTTTCTTTGTTGCTGAGGAATTCTCCAATTTCTTTTTAAACTGAACAAACTGTTAGATTAGCTGGAAAATACATTGAATTAGTCCTTATAAAAGGAATTAAAATATATTTATTCATTTTTATTGACAATGTTAATTTAAAATCTTGAAGTAAAAAAAAAAAAAAACAGTGTCCCGGTCATTGGAAGATCAATTCAGGCTTTGGTATATTTCCCAAAAGTCTGTGTCCTTGACATTTCTGTCAGGGAAATCTGTCCAGCAGGCGGCAGGTGGAAAGAACGGAGGTGTGCCAAGACCTCCTCCATGGTGACAGGAGGGCCATCAACACACAGTCTGTGAGGGAAAAGAAAAACACACACTGTAGTCACATAAACACACTGCTTAAAGCCGGAAACACTGACCGCCATTCACTTAATCCTTGTTTGTAAAGGGTGGGACAAGTGTAAAGGACGTGAACGGACTAAAAATACTAAAACTGGGGTGGGTTGCAAATACTCTGAGGTAGACAAAACAGATAATACTTTATTTTATGCAGCAACCTGAATACAGCTTGCTGCATGATCGCAGTCTCGCCGTGAGAAAATAAAATAAATTGGATGTCAATTGAAATATAGAGAAAATACACAAAAACCTTGAAGGCATACACAACATGTTAGAGAGAGAGCAGGGGACATGATCCTCATTCACAAACCGCATTTATACATGTCAGCCTGGGAAGGACCAAAAATATCCTCTCTTTAAAAAACACATTTTTCTACCTGATGTGGTAGTTTTGATCTTCTTGCCTGTTCTCTCAGCCCTCTCCCAAACACACAACCTTCCTCCTCCGGTAACCTCTGACAGTAAAGCACATCTGCCTCGACTCCCAACATCTGACATTTAAAACAGGAACTTGTGTAAAGGACTCCACTGACTATGCGATTGTAAAAAGACAGTCAAGATCAAATGGATGCTTAAATTACAGTTTTTCGATGCAAAATAGATTTTTATTCACAACAGTAATTAATATTAAATTATGTTTCTTATCTGAGTGATACACGAGGTAGAAACCTTAGAGTTTAGAAAATAGGAATTAAAGAAAACTCTATATTTTTTGCTTTTTAATCATCATATTACAGGATTGTTTACATGTGTAATGCGCGGGGTCAACACGCCTGTCCGAGTTTCCCCATCTCCACTGGCCATCAGGTGTAAACCAGCAAAACCCAACAGAGAACAACAACATCAACACAAAACACAACAAAGTACCTGAGGATAAGATCAGAATGGATGACAGAGATGCACTGCCATCACATGACAGAGCTTTCTGAGAACACTAGAGAAGGTGGACGTTTTCTGGGGTGAACTCCCTCCACCACCTCGCCTCGTGATGCTTTTCCTGACTTGTGGTATATACCTGGTATGAACCTGAGTGAATAGATCAGCCAGAGGTGGCAGTCAGAGAAATTCCGTGACCCAAATCTGTATCAAATGAATTCATGTTAATCATTCTCCCCACGCTCCCTCCCACACACAGCTTCTCCGCCTTGTGCCTGACATCCAGAGGAAGGCTTTTCTCTTTGAGGGCTCAGGGTACACACACGGCGCCAGACCTGGAGAACAAACAGTTTCTGACAGCACAGATTCAGCTCAGTTTGTAGCTGTCATTGTGATCATAATGGGCATGAAAAAACAGGTACGGCAGTAAACAAACACACAGGGTAAATATAAAACACCGACCTGACAAAAACAAATGAGATGGAGAGCCATCCGTGCCCTGTGGGGATCACCTGAGCTGACACTCAATCACTTCTTGAAGGGTTTCTTTACTCCCTGTGAAGAACACCAGAGTGGGTTAGACAAGAGCTCAGGTTGTTTTTTTTTCAACCTTGACAGTCTAGTTTCCATCCTTTGTGCTTTCATCTCACCACCAAGCATTCGCTCTTTTATTTCACCTTAAGTAGTTCTACAAGTTGTTATGTAAGAGGCAACCTTTTTTCACTCTGTGTGACAGTACACATTTTTCCACAATGAAAGCAAGACAAAAACTAAATACATTTCTAAGATATTCCCACTGGAAACTGTGAGTAACAACAGATTTTGTCTAAAAAAGAAGTTCACACAACAGAACTCTTTGTGTAGACTACTACAGATCAGAACGATCCGAGGGTCTTCAGTTGGGATTGGGCGTACTGGTACTGGATCCAGGTATCGGGTCAATATGCCACAAAAAATGGATCTGTTGCTTGTTTTCTTGCTTCTTTTCTTGACATTAAGCAGACCTAAGAGACATTTTATAATCCTACAGTATGGGATGAAATGAGAAACCCTACATGACTAAAGACTAAATACGATGAGACAGAAATGACTGTAAGGATTTATATCAGTGTTTGGTTCCACTGGATTCAAAGCAGCTTCAGTTTAAAAATATGACTTTTAATCCATCCATCACATTCAATGTTAAAGATTAGAGATTGTTTGGATTAGTTCAGGTGTTGACACCTGAGTCTCACCTGTGTGATCTCCTTCATGATGTGCGAGGACAGACTCTGCCGGCTCATCGAGGCTCTGATCCCTCCGGACCACGGGGTTCACCTCCTGTACAGAAGTCATCTCCTCTGGGTGACTGATGAGCTGTCAATGAGAGAGAGGTATCTCGCGAAACCGAGGACACCTGAGGACGCCGCGATGATGTAACAAATCTACGAGTTTGTGCGCATGCGGCAGCATGTCGACGTTTGAACCATTAAAAATGGACAAAAGATTCCTCCAACATAACTCCAATTCATCTGTAAATTTAACCATCAGTTAGATGTTTGACTGACCATTGTATGTCAAACTAGAACACTGTGGGGAAAGACACAGTTAACCAGAACCAGCAGAACCAGAAAAGCGCCTGTAGGAGGAGGACTAAGTTCTTCAAGGATCTCAGTGAGTCCTCCTGCCTACTGAAATATGTCAACAACTACTGGATGGATCTCCATGAACTTTGTGAGACATTTTCTCCTAATAAGGACATTTCCACGTGTTTATAATAATCTTGTAAAACAAGACAATTTATATTTCTACTTGTGAAGATTGTTTTATTGCATTTTTACAAGAAGAAAACGGCCACAGGTCAAATTATGAATAAAACAAAGTTGATCTGACGGCTGAAACCTTAAAACATTCATTTTCATTCACTGATGTCATAAAACATGATGTTCAGTTTGTGGGGTCTAAGTTACACTTAAACACTTTAACACTGAGTTGATCTGTTTTTTGTCCCCAATATTTTCCCGCCCATGTTCTGTCCTTCAAATCCCTGTCACGGTGGGTTGTGCCTGACATGAGGCCGAAGGTGAAGGAACCAAGGCGGGCCAGGACCGCATCCAGGTGTCAGGAGGGACAAGGGTACAAAGCCTGAGAGAGACAGAGAGAAAACAACATGTACAGTCACTTCTTGAGAACATGAACCAACCCTAACTACTTCCTGTCTCTCACCTCAGATGGTGTTTGCCAGTTTTTTCACTGCACTGACATCCTGCTCCTCCAAACACACCTTCCCCCTCCAGTAACCTTGACAGTACAGAACATCTGCCTCCACCTCCAATTTCTAAAAACGAGAATATGAATGACCTCCTTTTGCCACTTCGGCTAATAAATACACATGGAGCGTCCCAGCCAACAGGCTTGTGGATCTTTGTCATCACCTGGTTAGATTATGACCGTCCCGTTTATACATTCAGTATTGCTAAAGTGCCAGTGTTATCCATGTTTTAGTTCATTTGCTAAAAATCATGAGGTAACTAGACTTCTCATAATAACTAACGTTTTTTTGGCACATTGCTTTATTTGACAGTGACACAAGAGACAGACGGTAAAGGTATGCGGGGCCAGACTCAACCGGACCTTATGGTAAGGACTCAGGCTCCACCAGGTGCGCTATCCAAGTGAGCATCCATAAATACAACAATAGAGGGAAAGATAACTTTTACTGAGGTTACTTTTGGAAATCAAGTTGATTTTTTGGATGGAAAATAATAATATAAATTAAAAAAAGAATACATACCTTTAAAAACTGGTTGCCAGTGATAGAATTCTAGACACTTTTGTTAGAACTGATTGTTAAAACTTTGCAAAAAACGTGGTCTACTCACTCTCAGTACCAGCTTGTCACCGCATTATGTTTCATGTGCATAAAGCTTTCCGTAATATATTTCCCACCTTGGACCTGCTCTTAATCTCAGAGGTAAATGCAGGCAGGGTAAAGGTAGATTCCACCCATCGCTGACTGAAAGCATCCTCCCTGGTAGATCATTCAGGAACTCCTGAGCCCGTCGAGCATTCTGGGACAGGTGGGCGCATGAGGACAGCTCCTTTGAACAGAACAAAGATTTGTACGAGTAATTCCGTTCACTTTTATTTACATTGCATCAAATCACAATGAGTTATTCTATTGATGCTTGAACCGTATATGTTCTTTATAATGTAAATTTAGAAGGAATTTCCAACAACGCACAGAGGCCTGTACTACTGCCCAAAGACGCTCTGCGGATGTGTCACCTGTGTGTATGTGTCATAGGAAGCGTCCCAGGTTTCGGTGGGTTCGCCATGAGATCCAGAGCACAGCTGTCCTGTGACTGGATTGCAGATGTTCGTGCACAGCAAAGTCTCAACATAATGCATCACTCTGGATCCATGTGACCACCCTCCATGTATCCTGCCCTCAGACCACACCATGGAGGCACATCAGAAGTACAGAGTTCTTTCTTTATTTATTCATATTACGTAAACACCAACTTGCTGTTAAAGTAAAAGATACAGAAACTCACTCTCCGAAGCTGGCGCTGGATACCGAGAGAAGGAAACCATCTCCACTGTCTCTGATACTCTTTGCCCATCTCAAACAGGACTTTTTTATAGGAAATAAACTTCTCTGCCCTGTCCATGCACGCTCTCCTGGTACACCTAGAGTGCAGAAGAAAAAAGAAAAAGAAAGTTAATGAAAGTCTGTGCGAGCAAAAAGCTGTCAGCTACTGAGTTAAATCCACTCATCAACCAGCAGTAAAAGTCTTTCAGCTGCTGCCAACTGAATCACTTCCTCTATTGATTTCCTGTCCTGCACATGACCTGGAGGGACAAACAGCCACACACAAAGAGTGATGACAGCGTGGAAGTTTAAACAGGTGGTTTTAATGTAGCTACTGCATGTTGTTTACCTGTGGGGTTCCCTGGTGCTGTGTAGATTGCTCTTGGTTGCAGTGCCCCTAGCGACCGTCAGAGCTCGGTTGCAGCTCCTCCAGGTTCTAAAAGCCAGCCCTGGTCCTCCATCAGCTGGTCATGGCACCATTGTCACACTGCACTCATCCAGCAGCTTTGGGGAGCGTGTGTGAGGACCAGGCTCGGGGTCAACACACCTGTTTGGATCTCCCCCTCCACACCGGCCAGCAGCTTCACAACCACCTTAAACACAACCGATCAAATACCAGATATAGATAATACATGTGTATATTGATCACTGAGAGCTCTGAGCTTTAAAGTAGGACTCATGTGAGTCCAGAAGCGCTCATCCCAAAACATTTAGCACCGAAAGAACAGGAGGGGGATCTGAAGAGGTAGAGTCACCTTACTGAGAACTGAATTTGGCAGAACCAGAGAACCTTTAATCAGACCCATCGCTCTTGATGGTACAATGCTCATCATGATTGATATAAATGATTCCCAACGAATTTATCCTTTAATGTTGTAATTATACCTCAGAGTGGCATCGGGCAATGATGTGACTGATATGTAGTGTATTATTACCACCAGGGTGAATGAGAACCAGCAGAAATGAAGATGTCTTTGGTGTACGAAGCCACTCCTGCCAGTCCCGGTCTCATGTGAATCTCAGCGATGTTCTTGCCTGACTGAGTTACAGCCACGAGGAGTCTGATAGGATACCATGATCAATCATTGGATAATTATGGTGATTTAACAACAGCTAGTCTTTCCGTTTTATTGCAGGCTACAGAAAATGAACCTTTTCCAGTCCTACCCACACTATCTCATCGCCGCTGCAGGGCCTTGAGCCTCTGCCGACAATCCAGAGGAAGCTGGTGTCTTCAGCAGCTCGGGGTCACAGACCACACTGCCAACACCTGACAGGAATAGGCCAGATCAGGACAAAAAGACAAAATTTATATAACCATGTCATAACAGGAAATGTATAAATAAAGTAATACAGATAGTTGAGTTGGTTAGAGGCACAGCGGGTCAGAACCAAAACCTGTTCGACACGAATGAGACAGGCGATTCATTCCTGCTTTGAGATCCCTGAGCTTGCATTCAATCACCTCTTTCGAAAGTTTCTGCACCCCCGCAGGAGAGCATGTGTCAAGGCTTTGTTCAGTCTGAGTTCCTACTCCAAAATATCAATAGGTATTTCTTTTGTTGGGCGGGTTTAAAGTGACACTAGACAAGTGCAAACAGCTTTACCTGGATTAAAAAGATGAGAATTAATTTTGAAATGATGTCCGTTTCCATAAAAATATGAAATATAAATGTGATGTTTGCACAGGAGCTATCCCCTTTTTTAGCTCTTCTACCTATTGTTCTTTTATCCTTATTTCCTTAGACCTGAACACAATTTCAACCTACCTCGTTATTTGTCATGATTTATCACAGTCATTGTGCCCAAATGCTTTGAGAATGTCCAATGTAATGTCACGGTCTGGAGTGTTTCCTGGCCATGGACCCCAAAGTTTTGATGTCTTGTTTCCTCGAGCCCTATAGGTACCACTTTTACCTGATGGGCAAGGTGCTCCATCATGACTGGAAAAGCCTTGTTGTGTCCCCACACAGTGTTCTTGGCATGGTTGGAAGAAATTGCCTTTCTTTCCAAAGAGTATGTTTTGGTTACCATTCTTTATTCTGGCGTGTTCTGAGCCCATCCCTTGGCTGAGAGGAAGCAATTCCGCACATATAAATACGTTTCAGATTTTATCTGTTTGGCATTGACACAGGACTAATGGAATGCTCATCTTTTCATTCTCCGGACAACCTTTTTCCGGATGCCTAAAACTATTAAAGGGATTTCATAGAAGAAAATGCCTTCACCCGTCCTCTCAGCAATCCTGTCCCCTGTACTTTTTGACAAATAATCAGTTCTGTTGCTGCTTCTTTGCTGACGTTCTGAACAGGTCATCCTCAAAAAAGTCACATCTGCCTGCCTGCCATTCCAGAAGTGAGCTCTGCACTTGTGATTTCCTCGATCCTGCCGTTGAATCAACTTAGGAGACCTGTCCTGGCACTGCCTGGAATTTCTTGGGCGCCCTGTAAGCCCTCTCCCAACCAATTGAACCTCTCTCCTTGGGAGTTCTTGATGATCCAATAAAATGGGTGTTGATTTAGGTGCACTCTTACTCACAGCAATATCCTTGCCTGCGAAACCCTTTTTGGCAAATGTTTGCACGTGTTTTCTTACAGGTAACCTGGTTAAACAAAAGGTACGAAACATGTTTCAAGCACGCACCGTCCTATTAAAGCTTCCAGTCTGTTATTTAACTTAAACCAGCATGGCAGAGTGTCTCCTGGCCTTGTCCTCATCAAAACCTATCAACTGTGTTAACGAAAGAATCCATTGACCTGATGCAGTGGTCCTTTTGTGGGCAGCGCTGAAATGCAGTGAAATGGCTTTTTGGGAATTAAGTCCATTTTCTGGCAAAGAGGGAATTTGAAAATGAATTGCAGTTCATCTGATTCACTCTTAATAACGTTTTCTCATATATGCCAAAATTTGCATCATAAAAAAACCTAGCAGCGCAGATTTTGTCAAAATGATGTTTGTGTCTTCAAAAACTTTTGTTTTCATCTTTATCAGCTTTATTGCTGAGCATTGATTTACTCTTTCCTCCTGCCACTGCCAAATAATTGATTCGTGGCTTGTCTTTCATTTTAATTTAATGAACTTTTTTGCCATCCACTACTGACTTGCTTTACGCATTGGCAGAATTGAATTAGTTGAGGGGGGTTGATACAGTGTAGTCTGTCTAGGAGGTAAATCTTTGTGGATGGCCCAGAATATCACTTTTCAAGATATGAGACACAGGACAGGGTATGAAGCCAGCTAAGAGCCCGATGAAAAACCTTGCCAGGTCGATCTTCCGATTTGGTGATGTGCGCAGCCGGGAAAGCCCGGACTCTTTTGCAGGTCCACAATGGTGGGGTTGATCTGATCGCCTTCACTCTTGGGATTTCACATTTGCAGTGAAGTCATCGTCTTTTTGCCCTGGAAATACCTATTCACCAACCTACCTGCATATTGAGTGAAGATGTTCCAGTCAGCTCTTTCAGTGCATGCAGAGAGAGAGGTACAAACAATGGCTACTAGTCTGTCCTGACTACTGGAATGTTTAGAATAAACACAGCTTCCTGTGTTTTTGACGTAAACCTCATGGTTATTTTCTGTTGCCTCAGATGAACTTTGTTCATCCCAGACCACTGAAGATTTCCAAGCTTACTAAATAAAAATGACTATTAACCTGTTAAAAGGAGAAATAATCTGCATTTAAACCATCAGAAATTCCATGATTCCTTAGCTTGGTCTGTATTTATTACGAATATTCAAGTTTATGGGAGAAAGAAGAAGACGGTTGATAGCACCCACAGATGAAACATGTACACATTTCAACCTCGGTGTAAATACGGTTTATATGGAATAATCAGTGTTCTACTTTCATCTCATTGATGCCTCACTGGTACTGTAACTTTCAGTGCGTTACAACTTGATTCTGTGCATATGTATACATATATACTGCAAAAATACTCACAGCATCAGAGAGACGAGAGGAGCAGGGCTACCGCTTCTGTACAAATCCTAACTATTACTTATGCTCTTACAGAAGAGGTGCTGCACATCATTCTTGTTATAGGGCCTATAATGACAACATAATGTTTCTTTCATATATGTGGAAAAAAAATTTACAAGTCTGGTTGGTACCGACAGTGTTTTCCTCAGGGATGTCTGTGTTCTCAATAACTAGAATGATCTTCGCAGACAGACATAGAGACTGACAATGCAGGTTGTAACAAACGACCAGGCAGGATGTCACACGTTTAACCTCATGATCAACAGATTGATCACTCAGTGTGTCAAAAATATAATGGACATGTGACATATGTTGACCAAAAACACAGGCGTGAATCATCTATAGAGACCCTGAAGTTCAGCTTAAGCTCACGATGGCTTCCTACAGGCACATTCACGTGAAAATGTCGTCAGCTACTGTGCATGCAATCTGATTAAACGGCTGTGTTCAGGTCAAACTCATGCTTATTTTCCTGCCTGATTATCTGTCGATCATTGTCAATGAATCAACCAACTTTGGTTCTTGAACGCAGATATTAGGATCAACAAACAGTTCATTAAAACACAATAAATATCTTCTTCGCAAAAGAAATAAACTTGCCTTATGCTGATACTGTGAAGCGGGGCCCTGTAGTCTGAAACAGGCTCGGCTCTAGTAGTTTAAGTCACATGTCTATGACCTGGTGTTTGGAGAAATGGTTGCATGAAAAGTTTGAAGAGGCAAAGATGATGACTCATCTGACCACTTCCTTTTTTTGACTTCTCCGTAGCCACACTGAACTCTCGAATGTGCATTCAGGCCCTGCGTTATAATATCCTCTCTATGCCGAGTGTCGATGGGCTGCTCCCCTCTCTTGTGTGGATGATAATGCTTTAATTAAACACTGTCTTGTTACCTGTCTTCCTGCATTACAGATCTGCTAACAGTGGAGTTAATAATATGTATATATACACATCTGGAGCAACCACAGAAACACTTTGAATGTCCTTTTAATCATTTATCTGGGCCTCATACACTGCATGTCATCAAAAAGAAACTCGAATAAAGTCCACAAAATAGAACTGGAGCATCAAATGATATAGAGCGAGCTGATTTCAGCATTAACTGCCTTGATTGCTACAAAAAAATGTGGGCTGAAATCGGTGCCGGGGAGTTGAGACACTCTGCATCGATACTTCTGAATGAGTGACAGCAAGGAAAGGAAGGAAGGAAGGAAGGAAGGAAGGAAGGAAGGAAGGAAGGACAGAACAGATACAAGAAAAGGCAGAAAAACACGAGGTGTAGGAGAGAATAGAGACTCGAGGGGAATGAAAACAAGCAGCCTGTCCTGTCGGGTCGCCATGGTGAGCATCACGACAGCTTGCGAGCTCCCGCTGTAACTCCTTAAAGGAGGAACACGCCTCCTCTCTGACAGCAGATTTAGTTTGCTCCTGCACACTCGGTCCCTGCTGATGTCTTATTCTTGTGTTCGTATGTCGCCTCCTGTTTGTATGCCGTGTTTACAGAGAGGTGCATCAGATCTGCTGTAACCGTATGTGCCTTAGCTGCGATCACGTCTGCGGTGGAAATCCAGGCAGGCAGGCAGGTCAGCAGGCAGATGGCCAAACAAACAGACAGACAATCGGTGGTGGGGATTGGATTAACATGAGGGTCTAATTGCATTTGAGAAACCAGAGAAAGCACACAAGGAAAAATTAAAAGTGGCACCCGAATAATGGCTCAGTTACATAGCAACATGAACACAACACGAGAACTTTACAACACATTCCCTTTAAAGGCTGTTGTTGTAAATGTGACTCATAATACTAAGGACACTGATTCTGTTTCAGATCATTTTAGGTCTTGTATGGTGAAAAAAAAAGACTCAAAAATAAACAGGATGAAAGTCATTTCCCAACAAAATGTCCAGAAAATCTCTGAGGCTGAGGCTGCTCTGCAGGCCAAAAATACACCAAGACATTTATCAAATATTACCTGTTCATTAGAAGACCTTCATTACACACACATTAGACAGGAACGAGAGGAACGCCTCAAGGAACAGGCTATGCACAAGTTTGAAGCTGAAAACAAAGCCTTAAAGGATGAAGAATGAAGCAACGGCACCACTAGATGGCACTAAATCCGACACACTGGTCCTTTAATCCACTATTCAAGCTCATCTCTGAACAATTGTGGCTTTGCTGCCACATATAACCTACTGTAGATAATGTAGATACAGGTACAGTAGCAGTTTTGTGGTCCATACATAAGACTCTTTTGTCAAAGATGTATTGTAGTGTTTACTGCAGTCATTTACTGCAATGTCTCTACATGCAGAGAATCATATCGAAGAAATTCAGAGACTTCAGTGTGTGGAGGCTCTTTTGTTTTATTCTTACTGTCTCTTGAATTTCATGCCACAAAATCACATCCTGTGTAACGGATTTGTTTTGCACTGACGACATTTGCATTTTTATTTTCAGAAATTCAGGGAAACGTTCACAAATAGTCTTTTATGTTTCACATGATACATGTTAGTGAGATTTAGAGGTGCTGGTAGGCGTAGGTTTGTAGAGAGTCACGCTAGCTGCTCCCAATACTAGGTTCAGTGTGTTATAACTTCTCATTATGAAGTAAATGTTGATTGCAGAGTGTAACGGTTATTAGGTTAGATTGGTTCCCTGAGAAATTGTGTCTAAATCTTCTCAGACTCAGACACTAAACTCAAGTTACTCTACCGTCTCCACCCTCATGCAATAACATTACTCAAACTGTGTTATTTTGATGCGGTGCACATTATTACAGTAGCACTGAGCATATGAAAAAGTGACAATTGCAGCTGTCTTCAGTGAACCGGCTGCTTTCTCTCTCATATTTCCAGAGCTTGACTCTAAAGGAACACAGTGTAGCTGTGGAAGAAACAATAATACCACTTTAGGGGGGGTTCAGGCTTGGATGCGTAATCGGGGTTGCTAGGCCGCCATAAAAAAAAAAAATCCAACTGCCAGACACAGCTCATTTGATGTTGAAACGGCTCCTTTGACAGAGGTTTACGGTCCTAAAACTGTCAACAGTCTACCTGCACGAAGATTGTCACCTCTCCCCACCCCTTCAAGTGAATCCATCCATGTGATGTCAGAGGTCACAGAAGGACTGAAACAAAAGGTCAGAGAGGAAAAGACAAAATAATCTCAAGAGTGACGCTGCAAAATGTTCCAGGTTAAAACATCTAGCATTAAAAGATAACATTACATGGCAGCGCCAGCCCATGGAAATGTCTCTTTATCTCCGAGGGCCAGTGCCACACTGCAGAGATTAACAATCCACCAGTGCAAACATGAATCATGATTTTGTTGCTGCAAGTGGATTTGGCATTTTGAGAGCGGATGTGGCAGAAAAGCAAATTAAATACTGCTGTCAGTGAAAAAATGTAAATGTACATTTCTCTGAAAAAATATATTATTGCAGAAACACAAAGTAGGAAACAGGGTTGCACGTACACAGCCAGCATGTCAGTCAACACTCCAACGCAATCTGGGATGCATAAAATTACATTTTAAATCAAAGAATGTTTCAGCTCCAAGAATCTCTGCGTGCCTCGCGTGTATTTATAGTTTTGTTCACAAGAGGGTTTGTTCTCGGTTTTAATTTGCTAAATAGGGTGATTATGTAATGTTGTGCAAATGTTCTTGTAAAAAATTGCAATCAAACGCTGTGCCAGTAACATCACTGTCCAACTGTGAAGACCCTCACAGTGAAAGACCTCTGTGTGTGTCTGTTTAGGCGTTTTAACATTACGTAATCGTCGGTGTGCAAATGTACCTGCATTATACATCGACCGTCTGTGGGCTCCATGTGTGTAACATTTATTTCCTGCCTTGGTTTTCTCTCCCGTAGAGCTGCTGATGCTGCGATTCTGTGAAGCCTTGGAAATGATGCTGTGGTTTCCCTCCTGCCTCCTGCAGTGGAGCACCACTGAGCGGTAAAGAGGGGGTAGGATGGGTGGGGGATGGTGGTGGTGGTGGTGGTGGAGGCTAGAGAGGATATGTGGTGCTTTTTTTTTTTGCTTTTGAGGAATGAATCTCTCTCTCACTCTTTCTTCCCCCGGAGCAACTGGGCTGGAATAATTACATAGCATGTGCAAAAACTCTGCTCATTGTGAAAGGATGGAGAGAGAAACGAAGGGGAAAGATGTCTGCCAGTTCCTGTGTGTAACGCTGAGCAGTTATCACATTATTTACAGCCGAGGATTTAATGCATCGTTCAGTAATGAGCAGCCAGTCAATGGCCTGTGATCTGAAGTTCACTTATTCACTCGCTGGGCTCCACTCCAGGTGGTTAAAGGCTGGAGGAGTCTCTCCGGATGGAAACAAAGCCAGCTCCCACTGCTATTTTTCACTTTATTCTTTTACACTCCAGTGTGATACATCATGTGTGTGGATATCTGCACCTGTGTACATTCTTGACAAATTCGTGGGTTTAATTGCTTCGATCACTTGAGGTTCGTTTGACACCCTACAGTGGATGATTCTATGAAAATCTAACATTCATACAGTCATGTGCAGCTTAATTTGACTGATCTGACATAACGACGTTTGCCATCAGTAAATCCGTCCAGCCACCTTCAGTCAAAGCTGCTCATCAACCAACAAAAGCAAACACTGACACCTCGTGGTCGCCTACTTAAATACATCTTCAGTGTCTACAGCAGTGTGTGTGTGTGTGTGAGTGTGTGTGTGTTCTTCACTTCATTTTGGAAGCCAATATTGTACTTTTTACTTCATAGGCTGTTGTGTCTTGCATTTTGCGAGAATTATTATTTTTTATTATTTATTAGTCTGAATTATGTCTTCATAAGGAATGTGTATGTGGTATGGAAGCAGTACACATCTTGAGTTTATTATTGTTTTAATGTTGTTTTATTGCTTGAACTATACAAATGTAATTAAATGACAACTGAGACGTTCAGTGGTTGATAAAGTCGATTTATTGACATTAAAAGTCTTCAGGTCTTCAGTACTGCAGCAAAGTCTGAAACATAAAAAAATTAAGAAAAACTGTCAAGTGCATGAATTGAACAAATTATATTAGATTTAAATTTAATTATATTATCTTAAGCTTGTTATTCTGTGTGTTATTTTTTTTCAAAGTTTTTGACTTTTCGTAGTTTGATAAATGGACGGCCATGGAGCAACATGCTGGACAGAGCTCTCCATTGCCGTCGTCAAAAAACACCAAGAGGAAATTTATTTTGATCTTTGGTTTATCTTCAGCTTTGAGCACCCAGGTTGTCCTGGAAGCTCTGGAAGTTGTTTTTTTTCTCTGAGGGGAACTCACGTCACTGATCCACTTGGTGAAGGAGGAGGTGCGGGTGAACACCGTGGGCTTCAAGGGGGTGTTGCACCCTCGGGAGGAGACGAAGCTGGTCACCCCCTGCACATACCACCTCCCGTCGCCACCTCTGCAGTTCAGAGGGCCTCCGGAGTCTCCCTGCAGAGACAGACAGACAGACAAGTAGACAAGTGAAGGCACAGCGTGAACCTGCAGTTCTTAGGGCCAGTTCTCATCGTTGTGATGACCAGATGAGGGGAGAGGTGCTTACATGGCAGCCAGAGCGGATGTCTCCACCGGCACAGACCATCGTGGTTTTCACAGTGCTACCCCACCAGTCGCTGCGGCTGCAGATGCTGTGGGCGACCACAGGGAGGAGGGCCTGCTGGAGCTTGGAGGCAATGGGACCACCACCTGTAAGAAGGGCATGAACGTTAAGAACCCACAGCGCTGCAGACGGTGAAGAGATGAGGTTTGGAAGCTATCTTGGAGTAGAACCACCATCACATTACAAAAACTTACTGTAGAGTCTTCCCCACCCGGTGATGTAGCAGGGGTCATTGTTTGGAACGATCTGTCCGCTCTCCGGCAGACAGGACGGCTGCACCTTGTCGTCCAGATGGACAGGTGAGGCCAGTTTGATCATCGCAATGTCGTTACTGAGCAACAAGAAAATCATGTTAAAACAGAAAAAAACATCTTATGAACTCCACAACAAGCTACCAACACAAACTTTATTATTATTGTTCATTCATTCATTCATTCATTTAGCTGCAGAATGTTTTTAAACAACAATTTTTCGGAACATAAATGTGTGTGTCATCTGCATAAGCTGAGTTAACTCTTACCCACAAGACAGGCAGTTGTCGTCCCAGTAGGGGTGAACCACGATCCTCGCCACACTTCTAACCTGCTCATATCTCTCCTCTTTAGTGAGGTCATACTCGCCCACCACCACACGGTAGGTTCGAGATCTGCAGACACACACACACACACACACACACACACACACACACACACTTTAGATAGAACCTGGCGTCATGCAATGAAACAAGCTCGAGATTGGACTGTGACTCACCCGATGCAGTGTCCAGCAGTCATGACCCATTCAGGAGTGAGCAGAGTGCCTCCACATGTGTGACGGTACGTGGAGCCGCTGAGATACTGCAGAGAAATCTGGGAAACATGCAGAGAGAGAGCCAAACATCACTTACAGGCAGCAAGTAGGTTAGACTTTCAATAAAGTCTAACCTATCCCTGGAAATTCAGTTGTTAGTTATAACAAAAATAATCAGAAAAGAAAATCGAATAGAATAAGGGAAAGAATCATCGCACAGTGTTGTGTAATGTACAAAGAGGAGGAGAAGTAATTAAGGGTATGCATGTATAGAGTGTAATTAGAACTTCTGACACTAACAGATATGACAGATTGAAACCTATTAATCACCACAACTCACCTGCCAGGGCCAGCTGTAGGGTCGAGCATCTACCCCGTTCACAACGCGGCTCAGGGAGGGCTCGTAGGTGGGATTCCCACACCCGTGAACTGGGACACGTAAAAAACTGGAAGTTACAAAAGCTGATCAGCTCTGATACTGAAACACTGACTTCAGCACTCCACATGTTTCTTAGTGATTACTGACTGTTTTTTCAAACTTTAGAGGAAAAAACAAATTAAGAATGAAAGAAAATGACTTGTTTGCAGGAGCAGTTTCCATAATCCAAATAAAATATTATAGTGGTATAAAGGAGGCTAAAGTGAGCGTTTTCAGTATGTTTATATTGGATTCTTTTTTTCCGATAAAGACCTGAGAAGAAGAAACGTTCAGAAAACACAATCCGCACACAGAGACAACATGGCAGACTTACCGTAGGCAGCAAAAAGCAGCACAAGACCTAATTTCATCATGATTCCCCAGAGTGGACCCTCTGAGTGTGCCGCATCACTTTTATACTCGGGAAATTGAACAGTAATCAGATACAAACACACACGGAAACATGTCCAGTCTTTGACCTGGGAATCTAGGTTACCTGCTGCATCTGTCTCACCTGTGCTTACATAACCCATCCAGAGCCAGAGCAGACCAGCACGTGTACAGATACCCAACCCCTCCAATGAAATCTCTAAATTTGGTGGTTTTTCTTTGTTAGCTGAGGAAATTCTCCAATTTCTTAAACTGAACAAACTGTTAGATTAGCTGGAAAATACATTGAATTAGTCCTTATAAAAGGAATTAAAATATATTTTATTCATTTTTATTGACAATGTTCATTTAAAATCTTGGAAGTAAAAAAAAAAAAAAACAGTGTCCCGGTCATTGGAAGATCAATTCAGGCTTTGGTATATTTCCCAAAAGTCTGTGTCCTTGACATTTCTGTCAGGGAAATCTGTCCAGCAGGCGCAGGTGGAAAGAACGGAGGCGTGCCAAGACCTCCTCCATGGTGACAGGAGGAGCCATAACACACAGTCTGTGAGGGAAAAGAAAACACACACTGTAGTCACATATACACACACTGCTTAAAGCAGGAAACACTGACCGCCATTCACTTAATCCTTGTTTGTTAATTAGTGGTGACAATGTGTAAAGGACTGATACAGGTACTAAAAATACTAAATACTGGTTTGGGTTGCAAATACTCTGAGTTAGACAATAATCATGATAATACTTTTATTTATGCAGCAACTCTGAATACAGCTTGCTGCGTGATTGCAGTCTCACCGTGAGAAAATATAAATAAATTGGATGTAAATTGAATTATATAGATAAAATACAGCAAAAACATACACAACATTTTAGAGATTGAGAACATTTTGGTGACATGATCCTCATTTTCACAAACCATTCATTTATTACATGTTCAGCCTGTCTGACCAACCTGATCACTTTAAAAACACATTTTTCTTACCTGATGTGGTAGTTTTGATCTTCTTGCCCGTTCTCTCAGCCCTCTCCCAAACACACACCTTCCTCCTCCGGTAACCTCTGACAGTAAAGCACATCTGCCTCGACTCCCAACATCTGACATTTAAAACAGGAACTTGTGTAAAGGACTCCACTGACTATGCGATTGTAAAAAGACAGTCAATGATCAAATGGATGCTTAAATTACAGCTTTTCGATGCAAAATAGACTTTACTCACAACAGTAATTAATATTAAATTATGTTTCTTATCATGAGTGATACACAGAGTAGAAACCTTAGAGTTTAGAAATAAGGAATTAAAGAAAACTCTAATATTTTTGCTTTTTAACCATCATATTACAGGATTTGTTTACATGTGTGAATGGTGCCGGGTCCAAGTCTCCCCATCTCCACTGGCCATCAGGTGTAAAACCAGCAAAACCCAACAGAGAACAACACAATCAACACACAACACAACAAAGTACTTGAGGATAAGATCAGAATGGATGACAGAGATGCACTGCCATCACACTGACAGAGCTTTCTGAGAACCACTAGAGAAGGTGACGTTTACTGGGTGTGAACTCCCTCCACCACCTCGCCTCAGTGATGCTTTTCCTGATTTGTGATATACCCTGGTATGAACCTGAAGTGAATAGATCAGCCAGAGGTGGCAGTCAGAGAAATTCCGTGACCCAAATCTGTATCAAATGAATTCATGTTAATCATTCTCACCCACGCTCCCTCCACCACAAGCTTCTCCGCCTTGTGCCTGACATCCAGAGGAAGGCTTTTCTCTTTGAGGAGCTCAGGGTACACACACAGCGCCAAGACCTGAGAGAACAAACAGTTTCTGACAGGCACAGATTCAGCTCAGTTTGTAGCTGTCATTGTGATCATAAGTGGGCATGAAAACAGGTACGGCAGGTAAACAAACACACAGGGTGAAATAAAAAACACCGACCTGACAAACAAATGAGATGGGAGCCATCCGTGCCCTGTGGGGATCACCTGAGCTGACATCAATCACCTTCTTGAAGGGTTTCTTTACTCCCTGTGAAGAACACAGAGTGGGTTAGACAAGAGCTCAGGTTGGTTTTATTTTTCAACCTTGACAGTCTAGTTTCATCCTTTGTGCTTTCATCTCACCACCAAGCATTCCCTCTTTTATTTCACCTTAAGTAGTTCTACAAGTTGTTATGTAAGAGGCAACCTTTTTTCACTCTGTGTGACAGTATCACATTTTTCCACAATGAAAGCAAGACAAAAACTAAATACATTTCTAAGATATTCCCACTGGAAACTGTGAGTAACAACAGATTTTGTCTAAAAAAAGAAGTCTCACACAAAAGAACTCTTTTGTGCGAGACTACTACAGATCCAGAACGATTCGAGGGTCTTCAGTTGGATATTGGGCGTACTGGTACTGGATCCAGGGTATCAGGGTCAATAGTGCCACAAAAAGATCAAGAAAAGTCTTGTTTCCACACTTTTAGACTCATTCTAAAAGCATTATTTTTAATGGATCTGTTGCTGTTTTCTTGCTTCTTTCATTGACATTATGCAGACCTAAGAGACATTTTATAATCCTATGGGATGAAATGAGAAACCCCACAGGACTAAAGACTAAATACAGAATGAGACAGAAATGACTGTAAGGATTTATATCAAGTGTTTGGTACCACTGGATTCAAAGCAGCTTCAGTTTAAATAATATGACCTTTTAATCCATCCATCACATTAATGTTAAAGATTAGAGATTAGTTCGGATTAGTTCAGGTGTTTGAGTCTCACCTGTGTGATCTCCTTCGTGATGTGCGCGGACAGACTCTGCAGGCTCGTCGGGGCTCGGATCCCCTGGACTGCAGGGTTCACCTCCTGTACAGAAGTCATCTCCTCTGAGTGACTGATGAGCTGTCAATGAGAGAGAGGTATCCTCGAAACCGAGGACACCTGAGGACGCCGCAATGATGTAACAAAATCTACGAGTTTGTGCGCATGGCGGCAGCATGTCAGATGTTTGAACCATTAAAAATGGACAAAAGATTCCTCCAACTATCAACTTCAATTCATCTGTAAATTTAACAACAGTTAGATGCTTGACTGACCATTGTATGTCAAAACAAAACAGCAGAACACTGTGGGGGAAAGACACAGTTACCAGAACCAGCAGAACCAGAAAGCAGCCTGTAGGAGGGAGGAGTAAGTTCTTCAAGTATCTCAGTGAAACGAGAGAACACTTAATGAATGTGTTTCTAACTGTTTGTAGAGACAGAGGATGACACTGTTGACTCTGGTGGTTTCCTCCTGCCTACTGAAATATGTCAACAACTACTGGATGGATCTCCATGAACTTTGTGTAGACATTTTCTCCTAATAAGGACATTTCCACGTGTTTATAATAATCTGTAAAACAAGACAATTTTATTTTCTACTTGTGAAGATTGTTTTATTTGCATTTTACAGAAGAAAACTGTCACAGGTCAAATTATGAAATAAAACAAAGTATGATCTGAAGGCTGAAACCTTTAAAACATTCATTTCATTCACTGATGTCATAAAACATGATGTTCAGTTTGTTGGGGTTACTAAGTTACACTTTAACACTTTACACTGAGTTGATCTGTTTTTTTGTCCCCAATATTTCCCACCCATGTCTCTGTCCTTTAAATCCCTGTCACGGTGAAGTTGTGCCTGACATGAGGCGAAGGTGAAAGGAACCAAGGCGGGCCAGGACCTCATCCAAGGTGTCAGGAGGGACAAGGGTACAAAGCCTGAGAGAGACAGAGAGAAAACACATAGTACAGTCACTTCTTGAGAACATAGAACAACCCTAGTTAACTTCCTGTGTCTCACCTCAGATGGTGTTTGCCAGTTTTTTCACCGTACTGACATCCTGCTCCTACCAACACACCTTCCCCCTCCAGTAACCTCTGACAGTACAGAACGTCTGCCTCCACCTCCGATTTCTAAAAACAGAGATATGAATGACCTCATTTTGCCACTTCGGCTAAATAAATATACATGGAGCGTCCCAGCAACAGGCTTTGTGGATCTTTGTCATCACATGGTTAGCATTATGACACAGTCTCAGTTTATACATATTCAGTATTGCTAAAGTGCCAGTGTTTATCCATGTTTTAGTTCATTTGCTAAAAATCATTCAGTGTAACTAGACTTCTTCATTAATAACAACCGTAAAGGCAAAGATAACTTTTACTGAGGTACATTTTGGAAATCAAGTTGATTTTTGGATGGAAAATAACAGGTACTGGTTGCCAGTGATAGAAATTCTAGACAGTTTTTGTTAGAATTGATTGTTAAAACTTGCAAAAACTTTGGTCTACTCCTTTCAGTACCAGCTGTCACCGCATTATGTTTCATGTGCATAAAGCTTTCCGTAATATATTTTCCCACCTTGGCCTGCTCTATAATCTCAGAAGGTAAATGCAGGCGGGGGTAAAGGTAGATTCCACCCATCGCTGACTGACAGCTCATCCCTGGTAGATCATTCAGGAACTCCTGAGCCCGTCGAGCATTCTGGGACAAGGTGGTGCGAATGAGGACAATCTCCTTTGAAACAGAACAAAGATTTGTACGTAGTAATTCAGTTCACTTTTATTTACATTGCATCAAATCACAATGAGTTATCTCATGATGCTTGAACAGTATATATATCTTTATAATGTAATTTAGAAGGAATTCCCAACAACGCACAGAGGCCTTTACTACTGCCCAAAGACGCTCTGCGGATGTGTCACCTGTGTGTATGTGTCATAGGAAGAGTCTCCAGGTTTCGGTGGGTTCGCCATGAGATCCAGAGCAAGCTGTCCTGTGACTGGAGTGCAGATGTTCGTGCACAGCAAAGTCTCAACATAATGCATCACTTCTGGATCCATGTTGACCACCTCCATGTATCCTGCCCTCAGACCACACCTGGAAGGCACATACAGAAGGTACAGAGTTATTTCTTTATTTATTCCTATTAAATAACACAAATTGCTGTTAAAGTACAAGATACAGAGCTCACTCTCCGAAGCTGGTGCTGGATACAGAGTGGAAGGAAACCATCTCCACCGTCTCCGAGTACTCTTTGCCCATCTCAAACAGGACTTTTTTATAGGAAATAAACTCTCTGCCCTGTCCATGCACGCTCTCCTGGTACACCTAGAGTGCAGAAGAAAAAGAAAAAGAAAGTTAATGAAAGTCTGTGTGAGCAAAAAGCTGTCAGCTACTGAGTTAAATCCCACCTCATCAACCAGCAGTAAAAGTCTTTCAGCTGCTGCAAACTGAATCACTTCCTCTATTGATTTCCTGTCCTGCACATGACCTGGGAGGACAAACAGCCACACACAAAGAGTGATGACAGCGTGGAAGTTTAAACAGGTGGTTTTAATGTAGCTACTGCATGTTGTTTACCTGTGGGGTTCCCTGGGTTGCTGATGTAGATTGCTCTTGGGTTACAGTGCCCCCTAGCGACCGTCAGAGCTCGGTGCAGCTCATCCAGGTCTAAAGCCCAGCCCTGGTCCTCCATCAGCTGGTATGGCACCATTGTCACACTGCACTCATCCAGCAGCTTGGGGAGCGTGTGCGGGCCAGGCGTCGGGGTCAACACACCTGTTTGGATCTCCCCCTCCACACCGGCCAGCAGCTTCACAACCACCTTAACACAACAGATCAGTAAATATATAGATAATATATGTGTATATTGATTCACTGAGAGCTTCTGAGCTTTAAAGAAGAGACTCAGTGTGAGTCCAGAAAGAGCTCCATCCAAAACATTTAGCACGAAGAACAGGAGGAGGATCTGAAGAGGTCAGAGTTCACCTACTGAGAACTGTATTTGGCAGAACCAGAGCACTTTAAATCAGACCCATTCAGCTTCTTGATGAGTACAATGTTATCATGATTGATATAAATGATACCCAGAATTATCCTTTAATGTCTGTAATATACCTCAGAGTGGCATCAGGCAATGACTGGTGATGATATGAGTGTATTTATACCACCAGGGCTGAATGAGAACCAGCAGAAATGAAGATGTCTTTGGTGTACGAAGGCACTCCTGCGTCCCGTCTCATGATGAACTCAGCGATGCTTTGCCTGACATAAGTTAAGCCAGAGGAGTCTGTATAGGAACCTATGGATCAATCATTGTATAATTTATTGATTAAAACGCTAGTCTTTCACGTTTTATTACAGGCTACAGAAAAGACCTTTTTCCAGTCCTCACCCACACTATCTCCATCACAGGCCTGCAGGAGCCTCTGAGCCCTCTGCCGGACATCCAGAGGAAGCTTGTTGTCTTTCAGCAGCTCGGGGTACAGACACACTGCCAACACCTGACAGAATAGGCCAGATTCAGGACAAAAAGACAAAATTTATATAACCATGTCAAAACAGGAAATGTATAAATAAAGTAATACAGATAGTTGAGTTGGTAGAAGCACAGCGGGTCAGAAACAAACCTGTCGAACGAATGAGACAGGCTTCATTCCTGCTTTGTGAGGATCACCTGAGCTGACATCAATCACCTCTTTGAAAGGTTTCTGCACCCCCTGCAGGAGAGCACATGTCAAAGCTTATGTTCAGTCTGAGTCCTACTCCAAAATATACAATAGGTATTTCATTTTGTTGGGAGTTAAAGTGACACATAGGCAAGACAGCTTTACGTGGATAAAAAGATGAGAATTACATTTTGAAATAAGATAAAAATGAAATAAAAGTGATGAATGGCACAGGAGAACTGCATTATTATTGTTATTTTACACTATTTTTAATTGAACACATTTCACTACCTGTATCTGCATGATTATACAGTCATGGCCAAATGCTTTGAGAATGTAATGTAATGTAAGGTCTGGAGAGTTTCCTGGCCATGGACCCAAAGTTTTGATGTCTTGTTCCCCGAGCCACTTATAGGTACCACTTTTACCTGATGGCAAGGTGCTCCATCATGCTGGAAAAGGCATTGTTTGTCACCAAATTGTTCTTGCATGGTTGGGAGAAGTTGCTCTCAGAGGATGTTTTGGTACCATTCTTTATTCATGGCTGTGTTCTGAGCCCACTCCCTTGGCTAAGAAGCAATCCCACACATAAATAGTTACAGGATATTTTACTGTTGGCATGACACAGGACTGATGGTAACCCTCATATTTTCTTCTCCGTACAAGCCTTTTTCCGGATGCCCCAAACTATTAAAGGGATTCATCAGAGAAAATGCCTTTACCCCAGTCCTCAGCAATCCTGTCCCTGTACTTTTTTGCAAAATATCAGTCTGTCCCTGCTTTTTTTCCTGGAGAGAAGTTGCTTCTTTGGTGTCGTTCTTGACACCAGGCCATCCTCAAAAAAGTCACATCTGCCTGCTGCCATTCCAGAGCGAGCTCTGCACTTGTGATGCCTCGATCCTGCAGTTGAATCAACTTTAGGAGACTGTCCTGGCACTTGCTGGACTTTCTTGGGCGCCCTGAAGCCTTCTTCCCAACAATTGAACCTCTCTCCTTGGAGTTCTTGATGATCCAATAAATGGTTGATTTAGGTGCAATCTTACTCGCAGCAATATCCTTGCCTGTGAAACCCTTTTTGTGCAAATGTTTGCACGTGTTTTCTTACAGGTAACCATGGTTAACAAAGGAAGAACAATGATTTCAAGCACCACGCTCCTATTAAAGCTTCCAGTCTGTTATTTTAACTTAACCAGCATGACAGAGTGATCTCTGGCCTTGTCCTCATCAACACTATCAACTGTGTTAACGAAAGAATCATTGACCTGATGCCAGCTGGTCCTTTTGTGGCAGCGCTGAAATGCAGTGGAAATGCTTTTTTGGGATTAAGTCCATTTTCATGGCAAAGAGGGACTTTGAAATGAATTGCAGTTCATCTGATCACTCTTAATAACGTTCTGCATTATATGCAAATTGCCATCATAAAAACCGAGGCAGCAGATTTTGTCAAAATGAATGTTTGTGTCATTCTCAAAACTTTTGTTTTCATCTTTATAGCTTTATAGCTGAGCATTGACTTTCACTCTTTCCTCCTCACTGCCAAATAATGATTTCTGTCTTGTCTTTATTTAATTAAATGAAATTTATTTGCATCCAAATACTGACTTGCTTTAAGCATTGGCAGAATGATTAGTGTGAGGTCTGAGTAAAGTGAGTGTCTGACAGGAGGTAAATCTTTGTGGATGCCCCAGAAATCACTTTTCAGATACTGAGACACAGACAGAGTGTGAAGCCAGATAAAGACAGATGAAACACTTGCCAGTGCGATCTTCCGTGTGATGTGCGCAGCCAGACTCTGCAGTCCACTATGTGGGGTGACTCTGATCGCCTTCACTCTGGGATTCACATGTTGCAATGAAGTCATCGTCTTTTTGCTGGAAAACTATTCACCTAACAGTACCTGCTATAATCTGAGGACAGGTCCCAGTCCAGCTTTTTCTACAGTGCATGCACAGGAGAGGTACAACAATGGCTAACTAGTCTGTCACTGACCTACTGGAAAATGTTAGAATAACACAGCTCCTCTGTTTTATGAGTAAACCTTCATGGTATTTTTCTGTTGCCTCAGATGAACTTTGTTCATCCCAGACACTAAAGATTTTACCAAGCTTACTTAAATAAAAATGACAGTAAACTGTTAAAAGGAGAAAGTTGTCATGATCATAATCTGCATTTAAAACCATCAGAAATTCATAATTCCTCTACTTGGTCTGTATTTATTAAGAATATTTCAAGTTTTATGGGAGAAAGAAGACGGTCTGAAGCACACGGATTGAAACATGTAAACATGTACATCATCAACCTCGGTGTATAGTACGGTTATTATTGAATAATCAGTCTTACTCACTTCATCTCAGTGAGGCCTCACTGGTTACTGTAACTTTCAGTGGTTACAAGCTTGTTCTGTGCATATGTATACATATATACTGCAAATTATACACAGATAGAGAGACGGAGAGACAAGGCTACCTTCCTGTACAAGTACTAATTTATTATTATGCTCTTACTGAGAGGTGCTGCACATCATCTTGTTCTAGGGCCTATAATGACAATATAATGTTTCTCATATCATATGAAAAACATTTTCAAATGTTCTGTTGGTACCACAGTGTTTTCCTCGGGATGTTCTGTGTTCTCAATAACTAGAATGATCTTAGAGACAGACATAGGACTGACAATGCAGTTGTAACAAATGACCAGCAGATGTCACACTGTGTTAACCTCATGATCAACAGATTGATCACTCAGTGTGTCAAAAAATAAATGGACATGTGAATATGTTGACAAACAAACAGGCGTGAATAATCTATACAGACACTGAAGTTCAGTTTAATTGTCACATGTCTTCATACAGGCACAATCTACTGTGCAGGAAATCTGATTAAAGGCTGGTGTTCAGGTCAAACTCATGATTATTTTTTATGCCTGATTAATCTGTCGATCATTTTGTCAATGAATCAACCTTTAACACCAAATTAACTTTGGTTCTTGAAGCGGCTCCATTTAGGATTCAACAACAGTTCATTAATAACAATAAATAATCTTCTTCGCAGAAATAAACCTACCTTCTGTGTGAACCGGCTGTAGCTGAACAGGCTCGGCCTAGTATTTTAATGTTTGTCATCATGACGGTGTTTGGAGAACATGGTGTGAAAAGTTTGAGAAAAGATGATGACTCATCTGACCACTTCACTTTTTTGCACTTCTCCGTAGACCACTGAACTCTCGAATGTGCATTCAGCCCTGTGATAATATCCTCTCTATGTGAGTGTCAGTGGGCTGCTCCCCCTCTTGTGTGATATTGCTTTATTAATATTAATTAATTCAATTATTGTACCGTGCAGAGCGCCTGTGTGGGTGTATCTGCACTCATTTATTCAAGTTTTCTCTGTAATTTGTCACCCATCTGCGTATCATTGTTTCCCACACAGACATTAGGTATATTAATCACTTTAATTGGCCAGGTGTGTGTACACACAGGAGGAATTTGACTCAATGTGCGCAGCTAAAAAACAACAAGCTTGACAGGTAAACATAAAAAACTATATATATATATATGTGCATGTGTGTGTGTGTTAACAAGGATACCATTTGTACACTGAATAAAGAACTGGTGTCAGTGAAATGGAGCAGAGTGAAAAGGATGTGTTGAAATATGGTCTACAGCAGGTTGTGTTATGCACATGAAGTAGATATTAGAGTAGATTGAAGGTGAATTATGATATTTACATTTAAAAAAAGAACAAAGACTAAATGTGAACAGTGAGAATAAAAAAGTATTAATCATTTACAGGTGTTGTACAGGCCATGTTTCTGACATTTTGCCTCTGGTGTTCATCGCAGGAAGTCACTGTCGCTGTTCAAACAGTTTGTCTGCAGACAGGCTGACAAACAAAGTCAACAGAGTCAGACACACCTTGAACTGAAGCAGTTAAAACACTAAAATAAGGCGGCGAAACAAGAAATAATTACTGAAAACTAGAAATATAGACAATATTGTGACATCTTAACACAGCCACTAGTTGGTACCCTTGCCCTTTTTTGTTTTATCCAGAGGCAGATGTTTGTTTTACGGCACATCAGCCTCATCTGTAATAACCATGAAGCATTAATGAAAGACTGGATTAGAGTTTAATTCCTAAATCTGACATATTGTGTTTGCTTCACTCCGACAGGTAAAGTGTACATTGTGCTAAAAACTGTAAAAGTGAAAAACAGTGCAATGTTTGCAGAGTGTGAATACAAACACAGGAGGTGACACCACACCTTAGTTTGGTGACAGGTTATTCCCATGAGTGTGTGTGTGTGTGTGTGTGAGAGAGAGAGAGAGAGAGAGAGAGAGAGAGACAGAGAGGGGGGCAGGTACCAGACTCTGAGCCCCTCCTCCAGTCAGCCACGGTGCGCCTCTGTAATCCAATGGAAGCAGGTGGGATTCCCGCACTCCTCCAATCACACCCTCCCTCCGTGCGCGCACCGAGAGGTGGGGGAGAGTCCAAGGCGAGGGAGGGAGGCAGGACTCGGGACAAACTTCCACACACTCACCACAGGAAAAGTCTGGAGGACACACACACACACACACATCTGTTTTCTCCTGTCCTGCGTGTGTTTTAAATCTGAATATCACGGAGCTCCGGTGAAGTATCTGGGCCGCTGTGTGTGCGGGGAGCGCTGCCTGCCTGCCGGCCTGCCTGCACTGCTGGGACGGTTCGCTGCGATGGAGAGGAGGGCATGAACTAACCGGATTTGGGATTTGTTTTCTTGGATTACTCGCCTGTTAAAGCCACGCTGTTCATTTTACCTACACGAGTGGAAGTACTAAACACTTTTTAAAAAATAAATAAAAAATAAAAATGCCTGCAAAAACCAAGTATAACCTGGTGGATGATGGGCACGATCTGAGGATCCCTCTGCACAACGAGGAAGCATTCCAGCATGGGATCAACTTCGAGGCAAAGGTAAACCCACAGGCTGCCGTTAACGTCTTACACGTACACGTAACGTTAACGTTTTGTTTTTTTAAACGTGTACCGTTAAAGATTTGAATATAAACGCTCGTGCTGGAAAACAGTTTGAAAAATAACTGAAGTTTAACGGCCGCCGCGCGAGATCAAACAGACACGAGCTCGTGCAGCAAGTTGTTGTTGTTGTTGCGCAGAGTTAATAATTAACGGTTAAACTGTTTCTTTATATATTTATTAAATTTAAACTTGTAGTTTTTAATAGTTAATTTTATTTATTAATCTGTCATAATTTCCTAACAGTACATCGGCAGCCTGGATGTGACGCGGCCGAACAGCCGAGTGGAGATCGTGGCTGCGATGAGACGAATACGGGTGAGTTCAAAACTCCCATTTGAAATATGGCCAAACGTCACTTTATCGCTCATTTAAACAATAACAGCGCTTGTTGTGACACAGCTGGAGGTGTTTCTGGATTCACATCGACTCGCTGCTTTATTCGGCATACTTTAAATTAAACAGAAAGTTCAGGATGTTTACATTTTTATTTATTTATGTGATGTGGTTTAAGCTGTTGATTTGGATGGAGAGCATGAGCCAACTAAGATAGATGAAGTGAAGCTTGGTGGTTTGTTTGTTTTTTAATTTCAGGTGCTGAATTAAAGAGTTTAAATGTGAAATCTAAATGATGAACACAGTGTTATCATTTGGACATACTCTAGTTCTGAGCTTGAATTTAAATGTGCACACTCTGTACTGTCTCAGGACTTTGGCTCGCCTTTGTGGGAGGTTTGGTTTGGTCTCCCATGTGCTCCATCACCGTTGTGAAGTGTTTCTTTGAAGCAATGCACTGGAGTGTGATCCTCCACCCCTCCACGGTCTACCCCCACCCTCCAAACCTCCTCCACAGTCTCCCTCTTTCTGCTGTGTAAACCAAAGATTTGCAGCTTTTTTAGCTCCAGAAAGTAGACTTAATCTTAATCAGTGTGTCTGCCAGCTTGGCAGCAGTTGACTTAGCAACCCTAATATATAGGTCGTGCCAGTGGCGTTAAGGTATTTGTGGATTATGGCGATGAACTGGTAGAAGATTCCTTGAAGACCACGCACATGCACACAACACGATTTAAATCAAATCGAACGGCAATCAGAGTCCCGCGTGATGAACCCCCTTCAAGCGAGGGTGTCCTCGCATCATCGCGTGCGAACGCGCAGTCGAGCAGAAGGTGCAAAATGTTCTCGTCGCTCCTTTTCAGAGACGTTGACCTGCTCCTATAAAGTGGACCTCCCAGTGTGCTGCCATGGCAGCTGTTGTTGTTGGCAGGAAAGCAGGCTTTGGTTTGGCTCCTTCAGTGTGAAAATGGTTTGACACCGGTTTTTACAACACAATGGAGGGAAACCGCAGGTATCTTAACTTGGAAGATTGGAAAGCGTTGGACGGGCCGGAGTCGCTCTGAAGGCGTTTGTTTTACTCGGGCAGGAAGTAAACCAGACAAACCAAAAAATGTTAAAATAAAATGTTAATGAGTGAACATACTTGCTTTGGCAGGTGCTTACAAAGGCCTTACTTTCTCGAGAGAGAATGTATGTGGACTCCAAAAGAAATTCATCATCCTTGTTTTTTTGTTCCCCAGCAGTCTTTTGTCTTGTTGCCTGCAGCGCTTTCTCAAACAAAGCCTGCGTCCTTGTTGTGGGCTAATAAACAAACATGTTGCGTGCCGAGGAGGAAATGAAGAGCGGAGCCAAAGGAAAAGTAGGCAGTAAGTTGTCAATCTGGCACTAAATGTACAGTCTAAGTTACAGTGTGCTGCAGCTCCTCTCGTCTGTTGCTGGAGAAGTGAAGGAAGTTGGCTCCGAAACAGGCCCCCCTTACATAAGAGTACTGTCTGCAGTGGAAATGCAAAACAGACCCAGGGTTTAGGTTCATGTAGGAAGGGGTTAGAGCGGTTTTTAAAGAGTACTACGCTGAAAGTGTAACCTATGACCACGACTAGAGACATCAAACTCACCCCGTGTATCCATTTTCTTAGGATTTCCACAATGTCTGGTCCCATTTGAGTTGAGCATTTTTTTCCTAATCAACGTGAATCAATTAGAAACGGTACGCTGCTCCTCTTCCAGTGAAATGCAGCTGAATCAGGTGCTTCTCAGCTCGAGCGTCAGAGGGAGAAAAAAACAACATGACTGGAGCACACTAATAAATTCACAGCCTTTAACTGTACAAACATATTGACACTACTGACACTGATGAACACACAGTAGTTTGCGCAATTAAAGTCTGTGGATTTATCACCGTGCTCCAGGCTCTCTTTGTGTTTCCGCTCTGGAAGATTGTGAATCAATATCACGGTTTTTATTTATGTGGAACTGAAAGTACGGAAAAATGGGCTTTAGTTAGAGAAGATATTCATTCATACTCGCTAAACTGCTGCACGTTTGAACTCAGAGCGGATACAAAAAGTGCCGGGGATGTGTCTGTTGTCAAAGCATTGTAACGGCGCAGATCAGAGGAACACACAGGTACATCAAAACACAGCACAGACTACATTTCACACAGGAAAACAACAACACGCTGCAAGTCTTGAGCCTATTTTTTGTCCAAATGTGATTTCAGCTTCTCAAATTTAAATATTCTAGTTTCTTTAGTCCGGATGTCTTTCGACAGATCAATCGATGATGAAACGTTGCAGCCTGAGTGAACAGAAAGATTCCCAGCCCACTGTTTTGCCTCTGCACACCTCAGCCCACCTGTTCAGTCTATGAGACCTGTGTGTGTGTAAATGTTTGGATTCAGAAAATCTGTTCAGGTCAGTGCTGTCATCTCAGCAGAAGCTTAACATAGCCACACAAAGTTTTTATTTTTTATTTTTAAACTTATTCAAAAAGTCTCATCTCTGCTTTCAGCTGCACCAAACAACATTTTCAAAGCACGCCCGGGACAATGAAACAAGGACAGACACGTCTCGTCCTTTAGTTTTTGGTATTTTCATGTCATTTCGATGCCTTGTGCAGTTTCTGAGAGAAAGTTTGGTAAAATGATGCTCCCCACAGCGTCTCCTCTTCTCCAAGATTTCTATCAGCCTCTCTTTCTCTCACAGGCAGTCAGAGCTATGCTGGTTACCAGGCAACCCGCTTGTATGTATGTGTGGTGTCATTGTTCATTGTGTGCATGAGTCACCTGTAAGCCAGTGGCTGATAACAAACTAATGACACGGCAAAGCAGGAAACGGCCACCTTACAGTGCAGGAATACATGCGGCGGTGTAGTTTTACAGCCTCTGTACACACACACACACACACACACACGCACGTACGCACACTTTGTGCTGTGCGTGTTATTCTTAAATGATTAATCACACTTCCCAGAAACAAATGGGGGGGAAATGTAGTTTCTGACATTTGGAAAAACAATTCCAGCTTCGCTTTGTGAAACTCCCCTGCCAGCAGAAAAGCGTATTACTGGAAAAGTTTTGTTTACGAGTTCATCAAGTGAATCTGAATCATGAATTATTCCCTTTTCTGTTTTTAGGATGCAACTCACGATTATTTTCATAATTAAAAAAACTTATTCGTCTGTTTTTATGAGTGTTTAATAATTAAATGATTCATTTAGTCTATGAAACGTAGAGTGTCGTGGACCTTTGGGGCTGATATTGATATTAGGGAGTGAAAAAAATCAGTTATTTATTAAGAAGTTTCACTAATTAACTTTTTACAAGGCACACCTGTTACACTTTTTTTGTTTACCGCATAATTCCATATGCGTTCTTTCACAATTCCCATGTCTTCAGTGTTAATCAGTGATGTAGAAAATAATAAAAAATAAAGAGAAAATCATTGACTGCTACTGAACACACACATTATCAATCATAAACACCAGTGACAAATGGAGGCAGGATATATAAAACTTCATTGTCCAAAATAATATCAATGCAGTCAAACAGTCAACTAAAAACTCTAGTACACATCTGTAATAGACCAATATCAGCTCAGGAAAACGACGTACCGACGTATCGGTCTGGCTTTGATCGACTGTCAGAACGTAGTGACATTGGGGAGCTGTTGATGCTAAAATGAGCAATGTGTGGCTTGATTAATGACTTTAAAGATAAATTGTTTACCAGAGTTGTTGATTCATTTCGACAAACTAATTATTATTTGACTGACTTATCATTTCAGCACTCATTCTGTCCTCCGTGTTTTAGCCTGTGAAACAAACGATGCATGAAGCAAACATTGTGTTCTGATACAACCTCAGTGTTTGCTTCAGAGAGAACCACCAGCAAACCTTTTGTTCTTTCCTTGTGTCAGATGAAGTCCACACTGAGATGAACATTTGTTTTTCTGAATTACATTTCTGATTATCATCACGTAGTAGCAGCTTATCTGGTTAAAAGGAGCGGAGACCTTTACAGTGAATTAAATGGATTAATTCCTCATTAATCTGTCTTCGCCGGGTTAACTGACCGGGGGAAGATTGAGCAGCATGGGATGAGAAGATTAGACGTGTCTGAAGAGACGTCTGAGGAGGCTGAACGAGCTCAGCGGTGGCGCTCGAGTGGGGAAAGAGAGAGAAATAGAAATGCTTTGTCCAGCTGAACAGTACGAACCACCAGGACCCTTTGTGTGTCCACCGGGCGGCTAACGAGCATCTTTTTAACACTGATTAAGTGGTGGTGAGAAAACACAGTGGAAGTTCATTAATTAATCTGCTTTCCTTAAGAGTCTCCTTATTGTCCTTCCAGGAGGTGTACAGTGTAGTTGGAGCTAGAGTGCAGAAGAGAATATGAGGCAGTGTATTAGCACTTTAATGATGCATCATTGGAGCGTAATAACATGAACGGAGTCAGTGAAGTGGCTGTTTGGGAGGACGAAGCCTGTCTCACAAAGCATGTGCAATATTTCTCATATCTTTCTTATTTTATGTTGTATTATTTCTCCTTGTGTCTGAGGTGTACCGCCTTCCTGTTTTAAGTTAATCGCCACTGTGTGAAGCTCAATTGACCGCTGTCTCCACAGGGACGATAAAGTATATCTTATCTTAAATCATTTATATTGAATGACTGCATGAAAGGCATATCTCTCATCACATTTGACACTCATTAGTGTCTTTCCAGATGTGAGTTACCACGGCAGCTGCTTTCTTCCTCCATCTTCGTGTTTCTTTGCCATCTGGTGAGCCGCGGGCAAACGGCCCTCTCCCACGTCCTGAGTCTGGGGTTTGTTTTGAGCACTCGACGCTGGCTCTCATCTGTAAACTCTACTCTGTACTGTTTGCACTGATTCTCGTGTAGGTGGTGAAAGAGGTTAGCTGTGTTTGTTGTGGAGAGCTGTCTGCAGCGTTACTTGAAGTGATGTCAAACCACGTCCATGTGAGAAGCAGTCCCTCCTTTAGAGCTCCTTGTTTCGTCTTGGCTGGTTGGAGACTTTCTCCTCTTCATGTTCACTCTCCTCCATGTTTGTTTGTGTTGCTTTCATGTTAATTTTCCACCTACATCTCTGCCATGACACACAAAGCATCATGCAAATGACAAAAAATGCATTCAAGTGTGTGATTTTGTGATTTTGCACAGCTCTAATGTGTCAGGTTGTGTGGTGCTCCACTGATGCTGCCAAGGCCTATTCTCACCCACACACTGATGGCTGTGTTATCAGGAGAAAGAGTCAGGGTCATGTAGTCAAGTTTGAACAACATCCAACAAAGTCCTCTCCTCTCAGGATGACAACGAGTTTCAGCTCTAATCAGGATATGAAAATGCATCTTGACGCAGTAAATTTGAAGTTTCTACAATAACTAGTTGAGTATGTTTTAACTGATGCAACAAATAAAGTAAAGATCTGACAAAGCAGGGTACTTTATGACAGAATCCTACTTGATATGTCTATAAAATGCCCAAAATAATGACTCCCTAGAGCTGAAACCAAACAAAACCGGAAAGCCGAAACTTTTAATGTAGTTCATTTGTAGCCATGTTAAAAAGAAAAGATCCAAAAAGCGAAAACGTGCACACTTTTGGTGTTACTGGAGTGATTGATCCGTTTTTTAAAAATTCATAGTTGTCAGCACTTAATTTTTTTTGTCAATTGAGTGACTTATGGAGTCATTTCTGCAGTATGTGCAGGAATTTCTGCCATTTGAAATAATGGAATATCAGCAATGATATCGTGCCAAATTGTCCCTGTAGGGATCAGTGTCACATTAACATGAACAAGCTGTAATCATCGCGGTGAGGCAGTACTATTACCTGATACAGCTAAGCTGAATGACTCAGCCAAGTAATTACATGGTTGTCAGTGCCGTTGACTTACAGTTTGGATATTATGCTCTATTTATTGTGTGCGCAGGAAAATACACGCTCATAATGTAGCTGTGTTATTTACTGGAGAACTTTCTCAGCATATCTCACCACTCCAGTGTCATGTCAGGAATTTATAATGGCATACTTATTTATATAAGTCCTCACATGAATGGTTTAATATAGAACCAGTGGGTGATGAGGGAGAATGATCGGCAAAAAACTGAATAAACAAGGTGGAAAGTTTAAGTAACAGTCATTAATAGTTAACATCTATGGTGATGTTTATTTTTAATTTGCACCCGGAGTTAACCTGCCTGAGTTTGATTGACGTTAACAAGATATTGAAGCCCGATGCCTGTCTAATAAATACACCCTGTTTTAATACGTGTGCTTCACAGCAGAGGTGAAAGAAAGACCTTCAGATACTCTCCTTAATCCGTTATCTGTGCTGCTGCTGAATGCAGTGCATTTAACTTCATGATGAATACAGTTAATCGGCACACCGCTCTGTCATACTCTGCAGCTCTGTGTCATTACCACAGCAAGGACATAAACAACAAGTCTGGGTTATGGGTATTTCTTTTTTCTATATTGGAAATGTACAAAAGTAGATGGCGTGTAGAAAGTTGCTCACTCTAAAACTCACCATAAAGTAGACATCCCTTTAAAAAAAAAAGAGATTAAAGCACAATGAAGAACCAGCGTTTACTGTGAAATATATCCACAGCCACAATTCAAAACCAAACGGGAACCCGGCCAATCCCGGGTTTATGAAGAGTTTAGCAAACTTGGCTGTCATTGTCCACACATGCCTGCGTCCAGGCCTCGCTCACCACAGCAACAGCGGAGGAGCCGTAACACTGTCATGTCCAGTTTGGAGGTAGTCTGGCTCGCAGGAAGTAGGCTGTTCTTGGTGTAAGTCTGTCATTGGCCGACTATTTCGGTTGGCAGTCTCCTTCCCACTATCTGCATGTTGCTGTTTTCCAAATCCTCTTTGCAACAGCAACAACAACCTTCGAGCTAGCAACCTACGCACTGAAAATGGCAAATTACTATAGCCCACGAGGCTCCGAATGTTGGGTGACCTTACTGTTGGAGTTGGATGGATGATGCTTGGTTTGGGATTCTCAGTTTTTAACACGAAGGCTGGCTCCAAAACTTTCTCATCTAAACGGCACACTAAAATATAGGAAAATATCTGTGGTGAGACAATTTTTCATAGATTCATATTTGTTTACAGTTTGATCGGAGTTTCGTGAACCCGCTGTGTGGCATTTATCTAACATGAACCGCCTGGGTGGATCTTCTGCTCTCCACAGAAAAATTAATAGAATCCGTCGACTTGACACGCTCACTTGCACCCTTCTGATTTACCTAATCACATTAAAAAGCATGAGCTGAGGTGTCTTCAGGTAGAAGAGTGGAAAGCCCACTAAACTGTTGGGGGGCTTTTTCAGTTGCACACTTACTGTCATTTTTTTGTTCTCGACTAATGTAGCGTTCTCTCCCATTTCCCCCTTGAAACTTTGAAAGAACGTTCCCTTCACCCAGAACTGGAGAGCTTTTTAATTCCCCGAATAAAATGACATTCACTGACCTCGTCCAGCAGTGGTTCGTTTGTTGTTGTCATTAGTCATTTGATGCCTAAAATTACTCTGAATAAGTGGATCTCCTTTTGATTTTGAACTGAAATTAGTAAAAGTCATCAGTGACTTCCGTTTCATGACATTGAAGAAAGATTCATGCGGCCCGCCAATTGAAGTTGTTCGATTAGTTATTGGAAAGTTCTTTACTCTCATAAAGATGTGAATGCTTTAGAGATCCTTGATGTCATTTTCTGTTATAACCTTTTAGATATTTGTAACATATAATTTCCCTCTGGAAACCTGTTAGCAGAAAGTCCGGCTGATCAATACTTTAAACTTACTTCAACTGTATGTAGACTTTAGCGGGTAAAGCATATCCAACAGAAGATTGATGATTTTCTCAAGAAAAAAGGTAAAAATCTCCTAGAGGTCAACATGATTTCTTTTTGATTGCTTGATATGTATTAAACATCTAAAAATATTCATGTTGCTATAGTGTAAGATTAGAAAAAGCAAGAAAGTTGTGAAAGTTGTCACATTTGAGAAGCTGGAACCATCAAATCTTTGGTACCTTTGCCTGACTTGATCAAAATAGTTTCTGTTGATCATCAAAGTCATCAAAAATCCGATTTAAATAAATGCTTGTTGGTTGGTAGGAGTTGGTTCATTAAGATAAGTGGTGGGTGACGCCAATTCTCCAGTCGGAAAACCAGAAGAAGAGGGCGCAACCAGATAATGTAATTAAAAGGGCACAATGCAACCTCAGCTGCTGAAAAACACAGAATACAGGATGTAAATATGATTAATGTTGCCGTTTCCATCAAACGTTTTTAATGCGATTCTTCAAAATGCATCAAAACATATTCACAGCTACTCAATGTAGATCATGAAATATATAGCTCTGACTCTGTAAATGTAGAATCTCTGCATGTTTTTCCTGATGAATAAATCCATCTTCATCGAGCCAACAAACAACATGCAAAATGATGTTAAGATTCTAGAGCATGTTGTGATCAGTCTTTTTCTTCATAGCCAAACCTTCAACGACATAAGAACCCAGAAAAACATTTCAGAGCTTGTTGTGCTTTCTGTGTGGACAGCGGCTGAAAGTATAAACACGATACTGTTGACTGAGAAACACGACTGGGAAAGGGTGGAGAAAAGGTCACATCGCCTGGCTCTGTGTGCGTGTGTGTGTGTGTTATAGCCTCAAATCCAGGAAATTGAAAAATACATTATTTAATAATGGAATAACAGACAAAATAAATCCTGTTTAAAACAATTCAAAAGTAAGAGAAACAAACAAATTGAAGAAAAAATCATAGCTCATAGAGACAATTGTTTCTTTCCTGGCAGAGTCTTTGTAGTATTTTCCTTCGATGGCAGGGGGGGATGCATTTACAGCCCTCTGTTCTGGACCGTCGGTCTTTGTTTGCTCATTCAGAAATGTCACATCATTTTAAATAAGATGTTCTTGAAACCACCTCACAGGAGTAACTAGAGAGCAGCAGCTAGTCTCTAAAGGTTATCGCTGCATTTTTTTTAGACGTGGATAAAACCATTTTGAAGCGTGAATTCAGGGATTTGTGAAGGAGGGGGAAGAAGATCTCAGCCTGTGTTTGTCCTCCTTGCTGTTTTTAAGTGGGTACAGATTCTTGTTCAACTTTCTTTGAAGAGCATTTTAAAGCATCTCTCTGTGCTCTTTAAGCCTTTTCTCTTGTTCAGAGGCCTTTCTCTTCCTCGAGGTCACAGGTGAAAGGTCAAAAAGTGAGCTAATAATGACTCGTGCATGGTTCATTACCCTCACTCCTTTTCCTCCTCCTGCTGCTCCTCAACTTCAGATTTTCTGCACTGGAGGGCATTGGATCGGTGGATCAATTGAGCATGATAGGTATTTGCGTAGATCACGTTAATGTGTTATTCAGCACTTGCTCAATGTCACGTTTACACACTTGGCGCTCTCTCCTGTACTGACTTGCTGTCAGCGAAGTTCTCTGGAGGCAGGCTGTAAATCCCACATAAGTCAAGTGGCTAATGTTTAACTAGCTTTATTGTTCACCAGATAGTGAATGAGCTGGTGAGCTGCTGACTGTTCAGAGATGGCACGACAGCCTGATAGAGCCAAAGACTGAAAGTGACAAACCCTGAAAACTCGTGTCAGCTGTTATTTGGCTAATGAATGAGAGATGAAGTACATTGTGGAAAACACTTCTAGCTAAAGACACACAGTATAAGGCTTACTTAAAAAGGGTGAGTAACTCAATTAGCAATAGAATATTGATCCCGAGCTTGGACAGTGGCCCTACCCTTAAAACTCTGCTCCTGTAGATTGGTAAATACCCCTCTAGCATCGTTTCTAGATTTGCCAGACTCGTGTAATGTCTCGATGTGCTATTGAAGTCAGGTGATGTAGTACAAAGAGTGAGAAGGAGGCGAGGTTGGGGTGGATGAATAGATGGGCCAGACAAACCAAAGAGTTTCACCCAGGAGGCCATGGCCTGTGTGAAAATGCCAAAAGCCAATACCGTCTCCTTTAAAACTTGTGCTACGTGGGCTTAGTTGCGTTGCGTCAGTGGCTCTCAACCTTTTATTGTTGTGACCCACCAGACCATCCACCCCTATCTTCGAATGCCCAAGAGTAGTCATTAATATATAACAGATGAAAGCTACAGAACTCATATAACAGGACCGTTGCTTTGCCCTTCGACAGAACAACTAATTCATTTTTTAATTTGTGTTTTTAGGTTTATTGAGACATCGGTAACTTGTTCACTTTTTGGTACTTGTACACACAGTACACACATATACTGTGTACACATACCTCTTGTCTGGTTTCCCCAAATAAAGCTCAGGACTGTTAATCCAAACACCAATAAATTTTGTTCCTCCTCTATCGCTCTTCTCTACAATCTCAACTTTTCTCTCTCCTTTCCATCACCTTCTTATTTAATCCCTCTCCACAGCGTTCGATGGCACCGTCCCCCTCTTCCACCCCCCCCACGCTGTCCTTTTTCCTCGAACAATCTGTTAAGCCCTTCACAATGTCCTGCCCTTCATCAGAGGCCGAGTGAAACATTGGCTGATTCACGGGTTCTTTTTCTCAGAAACGAGGAGACTGTGTCAGCCCCTGCTGTAACTAATGGAGACGCAGACTTAATTTGATCCATCCCTTCTCATAATTAACGTCTGCCAAGCCACAGAAATATATCTCGTCCTGCAGAATTTTTATTAACATTTTAATTCCGAGAACATTAAATAACCCAGACGTACAAGTCCGACAGCCAGGTCGTCACATTTGCTCCCGGTCGTAGGTCGTTAGGATTGGACACAAAATCGCATAATAAATCGTTTCTATTCAGTTCACCCCTGTGAGGTTATGTAACTAATAAATGACAGTGAATCCCATAAACTTTTAGGGTGTTTTACCTTTTTACAAGAGAGTTTTCGAGAGGATCTTGCATCTTTATATGCTGTATTTGCTGCCGGTTTAGTCTGGGAATTAATCATGATTCAGTGACTGTGGATGTTTGTGCATGATGAAGATATCCTCCTGTTTGAGGAGAACACACGCACACACACACACACACACACACACACACACACACACCGCCCTTCTTAGTCTCGAAGCTGGCGATGACAAACTAGGCAAACAGCCTCAAAAGGAGTTGTCAGCAGTATTAACTGCACTCCAATTACATCTTTACCTCCTCCGATCCCTCCCTTCATCTTCCCATCCTCGCTCGTGTTCCTCAAACACGCCGATGCTGCTGTTCGCGACCCGCTGCTCCAGTTTGCTCATCTTTTCCCCCTGACAAGATAATGTAATGTAACATCGCACAGATGCTGCAGGATTCCCTCCCAGCATTTCATTTTGGATCCCCCCCCCACACACACACACACAGACACTACAGGCATCGTCCCATGCACCCACCGCCGCCCCCCACCGCCCGTAAATGTCAGCGAGAAATCGGGGGAATGAGTCTGAGGTTGAGCCCTGAGCCAGGCGGCGAGACGGCAGTGATCCGGGAGAGTCGGAGTTCATGTTGAGTCGGTTGCCCTGAAGCATCAACATGGGAAAGTTGTGGAAAAGATGCTGCGCCTGGCAGAGAGATGAGAGCTGTCAGAAGTAGAGGAAGGTCAACTTCACTGCGGTTTCCATCAGATGTCAGAAGTAAAACGCTTTGACATCAGCAATTTGAGTGTGGCTGAAAGTTTAATCTGCTGTAAAGATTCAATCCTTAGCGCCGTTTCACACACAGGCAAGTTGCTCAGAAGAAATTCTTGATACTTTTTTGATACCATGTGTAAAAACGATACAGTCTCCATTATTCGATAGTCTCTAAAGGGCTGAGGTTGTTAGACAAAACAGATCTACAATCGCGATCGATCGACTGGTGGGCAATCTTCACTTCGCTCTGTGCAGCCTACAGACAATCGCACAGCTCTGCTGCTGCAGGGACACACAGAGAGAGAGATTTATTTTGCAAGCACTGAGCAGGTAAAACAATAGTGAACACACCCTGTTGGTGCAGATGTCATTCGGTGCCACGTTGGCTCTGATCGGCTACGTCATTGACAACAAGCCTCCTCCACTGCTGCGAAAGCACAATCACAGGTGACATAAATGGTAATATGTTGAAGTAAAATATAAAACCCACTCAGGAAAAGTGTTTCTGTGCTGCAACTAGTCCTCAATATTTGTTTAGTGACTTTTTCTGTACCAGCACTGTGTGCAGATTCATACATTTATGAAAAGAAAAACACATTTTCTGTGCTGAGGACTTTTTTCTTTATGCTGTGAAGAATCAAGTTTTTTTTAACAATACTAGTATTGTATCAAAGCTTAAAATTCTGCTATTGTGAAAACCTTCAAACCTTCAGCAGGATTCTGCTGCTTTTGTAGTCGTGTTTTAATCTTTACCTTCTTCTCTGATTTCAGATTAAAATGTGAAAAGAATTCTGGTTTCTTTAGTTCTGGGGAAAAGAAACACATTAGCTTGTTATTGCAGCCAGGATTTGTGTCGGGTCACGTTGAATCACTGCGCACTGCTGTTGTTTGCCAAGATATGCTCTTGTTTTGGTGTCATCTATGTGAGTATCTCTGTCTGGAGTTGGTGTGGTGTGTCGGGTCATCCTCTCTGCATGTTAGCAGCTTTAGTGACAGTTTCCTAACCCTCACACTAAACCCCCCTCCTGGCTGCAAGTCAGTCCATTTATTTCACGTGATGAAATCTTCCTGTGACGAGCCCCAGCCTGATTTTCACACATTATTTGTGCAACCGGTGCGTTACATGTGTATGTAACTGTTACATGTGTATATTACACACAGTGTTCAGTTGCTGAAGTGAACTCTTTCACTCAGATTTGTCCAAAATGTTGCTACTTTCTCTGCAGAACAGAGAACAGAGAGTCAGTTTTTCATTCTGAGCCGTTGACCTTCAGTACTACTTTCTTTTACATGTTGTAACATGACCGTACAGGATATGCTGCAACGCTGGTTGTGCAATCTGTGTGTACAATCACATAGAGAAAAGCAATGACAAGCTGGGAGCAGAAAATATTCAGTATTTTTGCTTGGCACGGATTTTGTATCATTGTGAATGTCTTGATATGTAACGGAGACACTGATTGATAATAAAAGAATCACATGTGCTGATTTAACCTCTGTGCAGAGCGAGTTTGTCCTTGAACTGTCGGTTTCCATGGTGGTCTGAAGACTTTGTTGTGAGTCGGTGTCTGACAGGCCGGAGGAGCCTGAAGTGTCCCCGCTGAGGTGTGAAGATACAAGCGTTTTGTGGCTTGTGTTTAACTGCCGTGTGTGTGTGTGTGTGTGTGTGTGTGTGAGAGCTCGGAGGTGTCACTCTGTCACCTCGTCCCCTCTTGATTTTCTGTCTCCCGCGACACTTCTGTCTATCTCGTGTATCCCCGTGTAGGCGGCGTGACCTCCATCCCGATTCTTCTGTGAGAATAAAAGCGCTGCACACTCTGACTCCTCCGTGACACGTGTGCGCCTCAAGTGTAGCCGGATCGACGCAAAACAAGCAGTCAGACAGAGATTACAATGAGGTTTTGGCACCTGCAGCAACAGTTCTACGGGATTACAGACCGCTCACTGACAGACCACACGCACACGCCATTGATCCGACAACCAGCTTTCAGTCCTGATGCTCCCCTTCCCTCCTAAAAGCAGCTCCCCTCCTGCTTCATTGGCCTCTTTATTATCTGCACAGCCAGTGGAATGAACGCTTCAGGATCAGGTGGAGAATCAAGACACCCGGCGCAGGAACAAAGTTTTCCCTGCGTCTGCTTTTTTCTCCTCAACCTCCTCCTCCTCTTCTTTAACGTCTTCTCGAGCTTTCTTCTTCTTATCTTTTTTTTTCTGCTTACCGCTCTCAGTATCTCTGCTTAGATCTCTCTTCCTCTCCTGCTGCCTCATCTTCAGCTTTTAGCGTTCCCTCTTCTCCTCCACTCACTTTATCTCTTCTACCTCCTCTTTTCACCCTAATCCCTTCCTGCCCTCCTCCGTCTTTTTTCCACATCCTCATCACTCCTAAAGTTCCCCTTCCCCCCCTTCACTCCTCCCCTTTGTATTATCTGGTTTCTTGTTCCTGTCACCTCTCCTCTTCATCCTTTAGTTCTTCCTCCCCCTCCGTATCTTCACCTCGCCCCCTTCTCTTTCTCCTCATTATGCTCCTGTGCCACCTCCTCTCCTCTCCTCTCCTCCCTCCCCTCCCCGGCGTAGTTTCGATCATTGTTGGAGAGCTTGCCTTCTCTGCATACCGCCTGCATACTTGGCATTTTTTTCATAGCTCAGTTCTCAGTGCGACAGTGACTCTTCCCTCTGCATACACACAGCATGTGCTTTCTTCTGCGTTCATTTAAGGCGCGCTAATTAGTCAGCTAATTTACATTTTACATCAATAATTGGTCCTAATTCTAACATAATAATAAATTGGCTGTGAATTAAAGGTGCATTGTGTAACATTTAAGGGTATCTATTGACAGAAATGGACTATCGTATTCATAACTGTAATGTTTTCATTAGTGTAAAATCAGCTGAAAATACAAATTGTTATGTTTATGTTGCTTTTCATATCTACAGAGGGAGCTGGTCCTCTTCCATGGAGTCAGCCACTTTGTTTCTACAACAGCCCAGAAAGGACACACCAAGCACTGACTCTACTTTTCACAGCCACTGTAGTTTTTCCTTCATGCTTGAACCCGAGAAGGAGAGGTGATGGATTTTCAGTTGGATTAAATTCTTCACACTGGACCTTTAATTTTCTTTCATGTCTGAACTCTGAGGCGATTTTCTTTTTTTTTTTTTTCAGGAGTTGTTTATCTGAACAGTGAAAGATCAGAATTTATTCAGAGATGCTTTGTGTGCTGTTGTGAATAGAAAGTTTGAATAAACAGTTTAATAATGTTTATTGGGAGATGAATTATGAGGATGTTTGTGTTAACCATCCAAAGCACAAAGGTCACTTTTTGTTTACCCATTACCATTCATGCTTAAAATAAAAACACATTCAATTTAGAAGGCAAGAGGACAGGCCAAGAACTGTTTCATAAAAAAAAAACCTTGGAGGGCTAAAAATGACTCCAAACAGTTCCAGGCATTGTGAAGCCAAATGATTGCCTTTTGAGCTCATGTACTTCATTATCTCTTAGATTTTTTTTCCAAAAGCTGGAGCTTGTAAAGAGCACATAAAGGCTTTCACTAAATTGCTAAAGAGAAAGAAGGACATGATGTGGTTGTATAAATATTGGACTTTTACCCGCAGTGTGCTTGCTTGGCCTCAGACCACTTGGATTATGCTGCATGATGTTCTTGGAGTCTTTTCATGGCCAGGCTTTGGTCTCTTTGGAACTGTTCTCTGGCTTTTTTGGAGTTGCTCCTGTTAACTCCCTGTAGATCATTTTTAAAGTCACCTCCGCGTGAGCTGAAAAGCGAAAAACCCCGAAAACATACAAAAGCACAGTCTCGGCACAGATTCCCACCTGTCCGTCCCGTATGCTCGCAGACATGGATATATGAAAGCTCAGTGGAACAGCGCTGAGTGATAATGTTATGCAGTCATCTGCCGCTCCCGGGCTGACCTTGGAGCTGCCCTCATCTATCAGCTCCGGGCTTTGGCGTTATCTTGCCACTGCAACCTTCCCTCCTCCTATCTCTTCTCCGCGGCTGCGTCTCAATCCTGCAGGATTCGGCCCTCCTGTCCTTATCTGCCTCCCTTTGCTGTATCCCATCGCTGCCAGGAAGCCTATCCAAACACCTCTCCTAACCTTGTTTGTATTTCGATGCTCCCAGTCCTCGCTCACCATCCTCATCCTCCTGTCCACTGTGAAATCTCTAGCTGACCTCCTTCTGCATTTCCTCGAGTCAAATTCGAGTCTGCCAAATGATCATCCCCGCATCCATTAATCCTTTTAAAATGTCACAGGCACTTTTGAGCCAGACGTGTCTTTGCCATGGGAAGTCTAGGAAATAACGGTGTTTGACAGCAAAGTTAATAACAGAATTGAAACCATCACATCCACTGCACAATAGTAATATCAAATGCCATATACAGCTGTCTTGTATTCTTTCCTTGTCTGTTCCCTGTGAAGGTTTCTTCCAGCTTTAACTGCCGCCACACAGGCTGTCATATTTATATGCACAAAAAAATTGGACAAGCCGAGGAGAGTATCAGAACACATCCGCCTCGCATTGCTTCAGATGATTCCCCTGCCTTTAAGATCGGCACAGATGAAAGTCAGTCAAGGAAATGGGATGATAGGGAGGTTACAGAGATTGTTAGCTCTCCAGAGTGTGTGTGTGTGTGTGCATGACTGTGTGTGTTTATGGGGGGCTGGGAGGATGAAATGATGTTGCCCTCCAATATGGTTTTAATGAAACCCTTTTCCCTCCACAGACACTTTCATTAAAGCTGCAGGCTGCAGCTGTCAGACACCATGTGGATAAAATTCTCCTCAGAAAACCCCCGACCCACAAACATTCTTCATCCCATTATTATTTCTTTGTCTTCTGTCGTCTTTTCTACACTCGGATTCATTCTCTTGTTCCGTCCTACCTCCTGCGTCCCGCGCTGTCCTTTCTTAACATTTTCGTTCTTTATTTCAAACATTCAATCGACAGAGCAGTTTACCAGGAACAAAACAAAACAAACAAAAAGCCACTTTTGTAAAAAAACAAAACAATCAATGATTAAAACATCTAATGCACAAAACATTTTTATTCATGATAATAGTTGTAATCAATTTGTTTTTATAATTTCGTACCACCACTTAGAGGTAATTATGTAATCAACTGCTTCGACGTTATGAATGTGTTTTTGCAAAACAATATTTTGTGATTAATTTTGGCGCCTGGCACCCTAAAGAGGAATTTATTCTGGATTTTTTTAGTAATTCTTGTTTGTGTTGTTACTGATCAATTCTGTAATCAATATCTCATACACCACCTGCATCGTATCCATTTAGTGCTCAAACCATTAAATGATTGCCAAACTTATCATTGATTAATTAATCAAGTAACAGTTGAAGTCATTTATGTAACAAATGTGCAAACCTTTCAAACCGTTCAAGCATCTAGAATGAGATTTGCTCTGTTGTTTATCAGTGTAAAATATCAAGAGTTTGGACTGTTGGGCGTATAAAAATAAGCAATAGAAGATGTCATGTGGGGAAGGTTTGCTGAGCCTTTTTTATTGATCAGTTCCTATTCAGTAATTAGGAAAAACGCCTTTGAGTCGTAGATCACAAAAACAATCAATGACACATTTACCAACTCTCAATATAGCCACCGTGGTGACATACTGCAGACTCCATCCCGGTCAAAACGGCATTGTAGCTAACAAAAATGAGACTTTCTTCATCTCCTGTCCTGTCCGACTTTGGTAGATCAGAACATGTCGGGTATGGAATTAATCTGCAGATGAGACCAAATGTTTCCGTGGATGTCAGTGTTTGAGCCACGGCATAGTCCAAAATGTGACCTACAACAAACTATGTAAGTTTTGTTTTAAGCCTAGCGGTTCATGATCACTTACACTGGTCGGTTAAGAGGAGTCATGAGTCGGTGTAAGACGGAGGAGTCAAAAGCAAGTCGCTGTGAAGACGCTGGGTTACATTTTACACTTCACAAACGGGTTCAAGACGAGGAAGAAAGAAGAGGAAAAAAGTGAGAATTTAAAATGGAAACAAACAGCGATTCCTGATCTGAGAGATTAAATCAGAATGACTCGATGAACAAAACCTTGGTCAAAATTTAAGACAGCATTATGTGGTTCATTTGAATTTCAGGACTTTTTTTAAAAAAAAGGGGACTGAATTCAAGCCAGTACTGCATTTTTAATACTGCTATATAAAACTAAAGTAAAAAACAATAAGCATCCCTTGCAGCCCTATCTTCATTGTAATGATGCCTGACAGTGACTGTGTGGTTTGATATCAATCTTGGTATCAACCCAAAACATCGTCGTCCTGCTGTCTGCTCTTCACCGTGGGTTTTTCACCCCGGCTGACGTGCCGGTTATTTTCCCCGCTGTACGCCGTGTCAGAGGGGTGAACGGGGAGAAGATGATGTCGCCTATATCTCACTGATTGTCTCACTCACAGCTCAGAGGAGAGTCGGCAGCTTAATTGATTCTAGTTCAGGCTCGGGGTTGGGGGTTGAAGCATCAAGGGGCCATCCGTCACTGTCATCATCATCCATCACCCTGTGCTGGAGGTAGAAAGGCTAAGTTAAGAGGTGAGAAACGCTAACTCTCATTTATCTCTTGCCGTTACACTCTTTTCTTCTTCTTCGGGTTTTGTAGAAGTCTGTAAAGGTCTTTTAGTTTGGCATTAGGCTACAGTTCTCTTGTGGTTTCACATACAGTTTATCCAAATAATGTTAAAGTAAACTTGAGTCGTTTGGTTTGAGTTGGGGAGCGATGCTGTCGTTACAGTTTGGGGCAGTTAAGTTGATTTATTCCTGCAGCCAACTTGCCGTAGCAGATCCCGTTTAAATTCTAATAGGGAAGACGGCATGGAAGATTATAGCACGCAAACAAGTTCTGAAAGGTCTCAAAACATTTTTCTGTTCTCCAGTTGAAATATTGCTCTTTTAATGTGCATTGAATCATCTGAAACTTGCTGACGCCCTGAATCTTTGCCTGCCTTTTCTCTCCCTTTGCTGTGTGACTGATAAACAAAGAAACAGCAATTAGTAAGTGATGAATTCACATTGCTGTCATCCTACGTTCAATAGCTTTTGGATATTTCTGTGATGTTAGCGATACTGGCCAGGCTACTGTTCTGGATTGAGTTCAGTTGCTCGCATTTGGTTTCTGACAAATGTCTACGCAGCAGAGACAGGCGAAGTTCCCACCACTCTGCTCCGTCCAACACTTCTTCTCTGGAGGTGAAGAGATGCATCGTGCAGTTTGATGGATCCTGAAAGTCCAATTATAACTTTCTCCACGCTGCTCTTTTGCCTCATTTTCCTTTTAAATTTATCTGGTTGTTGTGCTGCAAATGTCTGAATCATTGGCATTTTTTTGAGGTCAACTGCTGGTTCAGCTGCTCTCTTGAAGAATCGCTCACAAAAATAGCCTAATCATTAAGACATTGAATGACACATGGGGCATGTGCTGGACATCAGCCAGAGACTCCTGCCAACATTACATTATGGTGTCAGATATGCATTGTTCAAACACTTCTGAGGACTTGGAGTGGTTTTATTGACCAGCATCTTCAGTCTGCTGTTAAAAGATGAGGGCCTGATCTAAGACAGTATTGTCAGTTCGCTGTACTCATCATCAGTTTTCCTTTAACCAGTCCAACCTTTCTCTCAGAGGGAGAACACTAGAGACCAACGTATCTGCCTGAATCTAATGTCATTTGAATTTGACACTGATGCGTTACTGTGCAAATATATTGCTTTTGCTGTGGTTTAAAGAGTGGAGCGTAGTGATGTGAACGATGTCGGTGAAACGCCGTCTATGAACAGCCGCTTTTTCATTTTATTTCTCTGATTTGGGGTTTTGTTCTTGGTAATGCAAATGGAGTCAAGCCAGACCGGCACATGTATGGAAATGCACATCTGTCTTGTAGTGATCGCCTTGATTGTTTGTACTCCTTGGGTCCCGGACAACGCTTGACAAGAGATTGTAAAAGGCATTGGTCCCACCTGTGCTGCTGATTGGGTAATCGTTAGCTCCCCCCCTCACCGCGCTCATTGGATCAATACGTTTTGAACAGAGAAACTGATGGTTCATGTCATGATGCCAGAACAGAGTCAGTGGACTTGGTGGAGTGGGTGGATTCAAAGGTCTGGACTCATAAAAGAAGGCAAGAGCTGTAGAGAATGACAGAGCGCTGACAGGTACTCCGCTGAAGTGAAGATGCAAGAAGCCTGAATGGTACTTCAGTCTGGCAGCGCTACAGCAGTTTGTTCTTTGTAAGTCTCAAATTGAGTCTCATGCACTTTGTGAGTTTGAGAGGTAAAAATGATTTTTGCATAACCGGCCAAGTCCTGAAAACTTTCAGTACAAAATTGAAGTTACGGCCATTTAAACTCAGTGCAGAAGCATGTCATCAAAGAAACGACTGAATAATTTGCTTAATTAAAGAAAAAAAAATATGACTAATAATAATTATGTGAGTATTTCATGGTGCCTCCCTGGTGAGAAGAAATGGTTTGGAAATAGACCAAAAAAATAAAGCAATAACTGCAGACAGTCGAGGAGTTTTACCGCTTTGGTCCTTGACCTTCACTGTAGAATTTCTCAAATATCTTTATGTCACAGACGTTCTGATAAAATGCTGTAAGCCTCAAACCCCCATTTGATAAGATTTACCTCCATACAGCAAGCCTCTCAGTATTCAGTGTTATAGAAGTTAGAGTTACCTTTCATGGTCTCACAGTTTGCTGAGTATTGTTTTACTCCGAATGGGTCGATTTGGCACTTTTAGTTAAGTTCACAGCGGTCAGATTTTTTTAAAAACTGCAGGCGTTTTTGGCAAACTGTCAGCATTTTATTCTTTTTTATCTCACATTAATGCACAAAATGGTTGGAAAAGTTCTGTTTTCAAACCCAATGACATCATTTTTCTGCATGATAATAAAATGCTTGATACAGATCTAATGATGGCTTTGTTTGCAATAACTTCCAGAGAAAAGTATCTGTTATTGAAAGGCCTTGTCCTCTTCAACACAAGATCTATCTAACCACCTTCATCGAACCTGAGCCGTAAGCTATTATCCAGGGTTGTGATTTTTCACAACTTGTCCTCTTGTACGTTTATATATTCCTTTGACTTTGGGCACCTTTTCTGCTGCTGAGTATCGCCCTCAGCCGTCCTTAAGAGTTGAGAAGGTCAGAATTCTTTGCCGTTAACAGGCTCCTGTTGAGTGTTGCATTGATACTCGCACGAGCCAACCAGATCAATAATAACTTATTCTGCGCGGTGTGTTTCATGTGCAGTTTCTTAAGTATTTCATTGGGAAATGGAGCTTTTCCTCCATATCCAGGATGCACTAGAGTGCAAAGAGAAATGTTTAGGGCCCGCACTAACAAATACACAGCATGATGTCGTCTCCTATACATTTAAAATAATCTTCTCAACACTTCAGCAGCCAGCCTTGATGCTGAGAATAGAAAAGAAGTGAGAGCGAACAGACAATCACAGCATGATGCTTGTGTTTGATTTAACTTTCAGACTCCTCGACACGCAGTAAGTTCTGAAAGTTTCAAACACAAACCCAACAATCCAGCACAAGTTTATTGAAAGACAAACTCTCACTGAGTGGAAATTATTTTCTGGGTCTGCTTTGACTCTTCCAAGTCAGACTTGTCACACAAATTCCCCCTGCAAAGCAGTACAGTATGATGAAATTTCATCAGGGTTTCTCTCTCCCCCTGCATTTCCTCGCAAAAATCAGAATAACTTCGGGGGCAGCTTGAGACCGACTGCACTCGGTTAACCTCGGCAAAGTTTCCCAAACTGAATCTAATGAGTCGAGTTGTGCTGTGCATTTCGAGTCATCAGAGGCCAGCTGCTGTGTTGATAAGGCAGCATCAGAGAGCGCGGATCGCAGCGCCCAGGCACACAAGGAACACGCATGATCAATCATTTAACAGATGTACGACTGCTGTGTTTGTGTGTCTGATTTGCTTTTGCTGATCAAGGCGGCTTGTTTCAGCAATGTGGGTTTTTTTTTTTAATCTCATTAGCTGGTTGTGCGAAATAGAGATAGTTACAGGGCAGATCATGGCTCCACGCACGACACTGAAGGATATCCAAGGAGAATAATCTGGCTGAAGAGGAGAAGGGGGAATCTATACAGCAGTGAAGGGATAGTAATGGAGGAAGAAGAACATTTGAACAGATGAGGATGTTAAACACAGATCATTTCCTTCTGCTTATGATTCAACTGGAAGTCATGGGTGGATTTTCCAATACCAGCTTTTAAACATACTTATAGTCTTGAAGAGGGTAATGACACCACCATAGAGCCATTTGTTGGGCTCATAGTTTTCATTTCTTTTCACTTACAAAAATTGCTGTAATTTCTGCATCAGTTTAAATTTTCTTGAATCTGAATATTTATGTTCCCAAGCATCGAAAACTTCTGCTTCACCACAGGATCCTCGCATACTGTACATTTTATTCTGCATTTCTACATAACTGTGTTTTTTTCTGAAAGATCATCTCATTCGTGAATGAGGCTGCAACTAACAACATGTTTTTAGATTTAATTCATAATTTAAGTTGCAGATTGCAACCAAATGAATAAGCATACTTCACTATCCCCTTCTAAGCATGGAAGAAAAACTCTCGTTGCTAAATTGACATAAAAAGCAAAAGGCCATATCTAGATCAGGGTTTGGTTTGTTGGGTCAACATGGCGGACTCCATGGAAGAGGACAGACTCTCACTGTAGATACAAAGGACTCATTATAAGACAATGAAAACACAACAAAGTCATGTTTGAGAAGTTGACTCATTGTTATTCCATTTTCCATTGATTAACTAACATTAACTGACTGCTTGTTTCAGCACTGTTTGAAGGTAAAAACCTGATTATGGAAGTCAGTTTTCCATTTTATGGCCAAGAAGGTACCATTGTGGCTTTTTGAATCTGTTTATACATCCTTGAAACAAAGAAAAAATACCCCAAAAAACGTCATTTACTTTGTTGGGATGAATCTCTTATTCCGTTGCGTCCCTTCTTATATAACTTAACTGATACAGGAAACTCTTAAATGAATCCATTGGGATCATGCTCAGTTGCCACCAGGTTATACTGGGCACCTCCCAGTGACCAACAGCCACATGCTGGATATCTAAGGCAGTTTTCTGGTGTTCATTTATTTTATATTCAGGAATTTGTGGAACAGCTTCATTGAAAAAGACAAAATACTGCAATTATCCAGTCACCTTCTGAAAAAGTATGGCTACATTCACAGTCCTCCGCACCTTTTCACAAGTGAAAAGCAATTTTTCTACCACATTATTGTGAAATAAAGCCATGAAGAGGCGATCAAGGTTTATTTGTACTGCACCCTGTTCTTTTAAATGGGTATTACCTTGCTTGAGAACTCTTGATCAGCACTGAACAAAACTAACCTTGCAATGTTCTATTTTAGCACAAACTTTAGTGCTGCGTTTACCCAGAGACAAGTCCTATGTTAACAAATGGAAAAGCAAGACATGTTGAAAGTAAGGCAACATAACATGTCAGAGTATTGCCATAAATCAACAGACATCAATAGCCTTATGTTATGTGGTATTTATGAAGCATGAATAAAACAAGATGTTGAGAAGTCGTAGTCGCACGGGATGCTAATCAAATAGCAGCACATGGCCGGACATACTGTACACATAACAAGATGCCGTGGGAAACCGTATATATAGAGTGTGTGCTTGTCGAGGGGAGGTCTGTTGTGGGTACAGCAGTGGTGGTGGACTTGTTTTTATAATGCTTAGGATGTCTGTAATGTCAACATTTCCACTCACCCTCCCTCCTCCTCCTGTTGAATTCTGGGATAGCTTTCATATAGCTTGCCAGAGTGTGTGGGTGTGTGTACTGGAAGTGTATGTTGGTTTCAGGAAGGAGATTTTATAGAGGGGAAATGGGAGAACAATACCTCTGGCTTCTGGTCAGTGGGGCAGTAAGCTGCCTGACTGCACTGCAAAAAATGAAGCGCTCAGCAGGAGAAATTCTTGAGTTGTAGCTCTGCAACGTTTCATTGCAACAAGACCTATAATTGAAAGTGGTTGCCACAAAAGGCGGCAATGTCCGGTCCATTACAGTCTCACAATGTGGACGTCTTTGATGAACGGATCAACAGGTCCTCCAGTTTAAACAGCTAAATTTGTTGTTGGTCCATGCCCTCCAGAGCGACACATAAAGTCGAATGCCACTACAGAAAGGACAGCATTGCCATTTAAAAAAAGAAAAACAGGTTTTTGAGTTCTTACATCACTATGATAAAAGTCTTTTTTTTAAAGTTTAGGCACAAAACAACTTGGTTAGAGTTGGGAAAGAGCATGGTTTGGATTGATATGACCACTTTATTAAGGTTAGGGAACTCTAGGGGACTAGTGATAGTTATACTAGTAAAGACTCGGTTACAAGAGTGTAAAAGTTGACACGGTTGATCTTTAGGTAACATTTTAAGTACACAGACAATGTACACAGAATGTATTTTATGACATTAGTGTTAACTTATTTTATCATACTTTGATTTTCAAACAGCTTGAGACCCAAACCGCCTTCTAACTGTCTAAAATGTATTATAAAGTTCCCATTCAAAAGCCATATCTTGTATTTAAGTCTGTGAACTTTCCTAATATTTGGTTTGAATTTGGACATTTAAACTAAACATTAAAAATCCACATCAGTTCATTATAATGTATGTATAAACAAACATTAAGACAATAAAATAACAAGATAATTCTAACACTTTTCTCTCACAGTTTCTCTTTTTCATTTAAACTTAATTATCTTGTTAACTCATTGTAAAACACACTCATTCAAACTGGTCAGAAACAATATAAAACTCAACAAAACTGCCTGGTTCCTCCTTTACAGTGTCCTAACAATCACCAGCTCTGATTTGATCGAAATTAATCCCCAATTCATCCAGTTTAATCTGAAAATATTCTGGTAAAATTACTGATTTTGTCGAAGGAGTCTGGTCTGGCGGCTTTGAAGAGCGCAAAGACTGAAGTAATGGCTTCAGTTCCCCATTGAAAATGGAAATCTGATAGCAAAGTAAAGCAGTGAAAATATTGTAAATATAGCACTTACATAAGCCGTATTTGAAGTAGGTTTTCTAATAGTTATGAACTTCTGTTTGTACCCAGATTTTTGTGGATGCTTAATGAGATGTTCAACTTTGATATATTCTATACATTTTCCCTTTTTCAAGCCACATTTCTAGAGGCTTTAGAAGTTCAGGGGGCCGAGAATCTGACAGAGGATAAAATCGCAGCATTAAGTACTTTCAAACGCTTGTCTTTTTTTGTTGTTGTTTTTTTGCAGTGCTTAAATCCCTCCCGTTCTAAATTAAGAAAGGAACACAACAAGTGACGAACGAACCTTGAAGGAAGAAAGGAGGAAGGAAGCAGAGGAGGAAGTGGATGAAGAGCTCAGAGAGCAAACATCACTTAGATACTGACAGAGATATCAGAGCCACACAGTCTCTTTGAACAATTAAGTCAGATATATCTTGAATGTACTTGTGGGTGACTCTCTTTTTTTTATTACTTCTGCACTCCAGGCTTCCTCACAGGGTGTTGTCTTGAGTTAAAATCTACTAAAACATCACTTGAAACCTCCCATGGTGCAGAGCTGTCGCAGAAATGAGACGTGGGAATGCTGTTAGTGGCTACAGTCGGATCTTCGTGTGCTCCTCGGAGCTGGTCTAATTTGCCATCTCACCAGAGACTCAGAATAATTAGTCCCAATGAGGGATTGTCTTCCGGCCACTGCACATTTCAGATCAATGAGACGAAATGGCCGTCCTCTGTGACCCCTGAGTCCACAGATCTGTGAATGAACTCTTGACTGGCTGGGTGGGAAGTATGGAGGCTGGTTGGTCGACGCTGTTCTACATCTAGTGTTATGACATCTGGCTTTTTTTTCTTCTTCTTTCTCTCAAAGGTTCGGAGTTGTATCGATGTTGCTTTGCTGCCCAAACGCTTTCAGCTCTTGTCTTCCTTTTCGAGCTCTACACAATTTGCAACACCCTGATGGTCTTGTAGACAAAGTGTCTTGATTTTGGGCCACTAACTGACACGGCAAACTAATTGTTTAATTTTAAACTAATTGTATGGGGGAATGATTAGCCAGCCTGCTGAGTTATTGGTTAGATGTCACTAGCAATGTGTGAAGAGTTGACTTTTAGTTTGTTGGCAGACTCTCAGGGCTGAGAGATGTAGAAATTGCTGACTGACTGATATCTGCAGATCTACTCAGTGTAGTTTAATCCAATAGATGCATGTAAAAGCCTGAAGTCTGGTCTTGCCTGGATACGCTTATGGATATTTTTAAAGTGTAAATCGGTCAGTAATGTCCACAGACAGCTGGCACTGCAGGGTTATTGACATATTTATATTGTTTTCATACATTTATAGTAAAGCATTACTCAATACGCTTTGAAAGGTGAATGATGGCTGAGATTTCTGTTTTATGCTGACGGCACTTTTTCTTTCAGGCTCTGTATTAACGACATCAGCAAGAAATGTGCGATATGAAAAATTTATTTATTTGGAAATTTCTCATTAAAGCTTCCCCCCCCTTTTTAATCTGAATATCTGGCATTAGAAACCCCACACGTTGAGGATGACAACGGGGTCGCCTCACAGCAAGAAGGTTCGAACCTCGGCCGGGGTCTTTCTGTTGTGTGGAGTTTGCATGTTCTCTGCATTAAGTGCAGGCTTCCTCCTACAGTCCAAAGACGTGCAGAAGTACATATACAGAAATACAATACAAATACAGAAAATGGATGGATGGATTTTTGTATTGTGAACAAATATACATCAATGAATTGAATCACTTTCAACACACAGAAGACTGAATCTTGGCTGTTGTCCCATGGTCCATGAAAATAAAGTGTAAAGACTTGGTTTACATGTCAGTGTTGGTGTGTTTGGCTGTTTTTGTGAGTTAAACTGTTTGTACTCTGCAAATTAAATCAAATTTGGCAAAATGTTTTTGGTTTGCAGCCAAAATCACTAAACTGCAACTGAGTTTTGTGATCAAATTTGAAATGGGGTATGGACTGATTTGGATTTGAGATTGAATCAGTTAATGAATAAATATCTTATATCAAACATCACCATTTCTGCTTTCTTCTTCGTATGTATTTAATCCACTTCCACAAGCTGTGACTCTCATTGTGGACTCTTAAATTATCCTCGCTCAGACAGGTTTACATTCATCTATTCATTTCGGGCAGTGGATGAATGAATGGACAGATGGATGGACCCATGTTGTATTTCTGCACATTATAAGAGCTTTTAACGGCTGTTTTACAAAGTGCAACAGTGTTCTGATGTCATCTAATGGAAGACGAATGAAAACACAGAATAGTTCAAATATCTTTAAGTTCTTTCAAACATCCCTTTTATGAGCGATAATTAGTTCTATTAGAAGCGAAATGTACAGTTTATGAAAAGGCTTCAAAGCGTGGGTGCCAAATAAAACGATGATTTGACTTAAGTCACACAGACATAACATCTCACAGTTGGTGTTTTTAGTTATATTAGTCACATTTAATTCGTTGACTCGCACCACGCTGTCACTGTTAATTTGGCTGCAGTGTATTCATTTGGAGCGCCTCATGGTTGTACAGTTTTGAAGTTTGATAGCACATCCTCCAGAGCTTAGCACTATAACCTGTTATTAAAATATTCATAAGCCCCACTATCAGAGAGCTTTGAAGTGTGCCGGCACCTGTGGCAGAATATTCGATGAAGAAAGAGGCTGCTGTTTAAAACATGCAGCACGCACTGTTCCTGTTTGAAACCTAACAATGGCATTTATATTCCCCTGAATCTTCCTGAAAACGAAGGGGAGGGCAGGGGAAGACTGACGTCCCCCCCGGGTGATGTGACCGCACTCTCAAGGGACGAGTTCGATTATGTGGCAAAAGCTCTGAACAAAGGAGCTCGAACAGATTGAAAAAATGTAATTAAATCAACATTCACACCGTGCAACCTGCGAATATGCAACTTTGAAATCCTTGTAATCAACCTGCTCTGTCGTCCACATCTACACCCCACCAAATCCTCAATCCTCTCAGAATTCGTTCAGTCTGCAACATAATCCCGCTCCTGCTTCACAGGAAAAAGGTCTGAGTCAGTCTCCAGAAACAATAGCGTGAGTCTGACACACCCTCCAAACCAAAGAAGCAATTTTTAGCTCAATGCAGAAGTCCTTTAGTAGGCGTCTTTTCGTTCACGCATGGTTGGCTAATGGGTCTTCCCCTACGTGACCAGTAGTGAATTATAGTATGAGTTAATATATGATGACATGGAGGACCGTGCTCATGGTGTATCATGCTATACTTCTTCTTTAGCCACACTATTAAACATTGATCTGTGCTAATAAGGGGGGATGGGATGCGGTCCGCTGGTTTCCCCCCCTACGATGATGATAAATTGTCCAACGGCATAGCCGCATAAATATTCACCATAGCTCACCTGCGTCCTTTTGCTCATTAATGACAGATGGAGACGGGAAATTTAAATCGGGATCAACTAGTGTTTTCACTCCGGGTCGTGTGGTGCAGCTGGTCAAATGTCAGCTAGCTGTAGTTGGAGTGCGAGTTAATTATCTTCATTTTCTTGGTTTGTTTGCTTTTTAAACCGGCTCTCCAGACTCTGTGCCCCGCTGATAAATAACATGAAATAAATCTGAGGTTTTCATCACTCTGTGTTGCTTTGAAATGATTGATGAGTGCGTTATACAAGAGAAGGTGCAGGTTCAAGGTGCCCAATGCATCATTTATGAGGGGGAGGATGTGATTCAATACAATATTTAGTTTGAAATAGAGCTAGCTTTGAGTCAGATTTCTCTTATTATTTTTATACTTTAAAGGTCAAATGAAAATAGAACGTGCGCAGCCACCATCTGTGTTTATAATAACAGCTTTTTGGTAAGCACGGTTACAAATATTAATGCTGTTCATGTACATCTGCCTGAATTAGGCTAATGTTCTGCTCTACTGTTGAACCACCCTGTAATTAAGCTTCCTGCTGATGGGCTGGATCATTTTCACATTTCATGCTAAGCAGGCGCTTCAAAGGTTTCACACTAACATGATTTTTTTTTCTTTGTTACAATATAAAACATTACATTATAATTGATCTGTGTGAGCAGCTACTGGCCCGACCCCTGAGAGTCACATCTCTGCAAGGAACGAGCGCTTGAGGCAGAGTTCAGCTCAACAGTGTACCAGAGGTTTAATGAAGCGCACAGAATTATAGAGCCAAGAACATTTTCCAAAAAGCTTGTGATACGAAAGAAAGTCATCACAGGAATCATGAGATATCACGCGAGTCATACGGTGTCGAGATTTGTAACAAAACAGATGGGATCTGTGCTCAGTACGATGAGACGTCTCAGGAATAATGAAATAATATTACATTATACAACAATAATACTGAATGTAATTTGGTTAGCCCACTTTGGGTCCATGCATTAGACATTTGAAGTCATTGGTTTGGTTCAGAAATGCCTTTTTAAGTTGGTAGCTCACTTGGTGCAGCATGTGCCCTACGTACAAATAATCTTAAAAAAAGAAAGAAAGTAAGTGTGTATTTTCTATTACTGTGGATATAATAACAGTCTGAGTTATTTCAAGACACTGGAAGGTAACAAAAGCCCCAGATTTAAAAGAATGAGTGGACATGGCGTCTTATGGATGTATGCCAAGTAGAATAAATGACAATCAGGAGGAAGGGATGACCCTGGGACCAATGGAAGATCACTCTAAATAGATGTGACGGTGTGGTCATTAATTTGTCTGTCAGGATGTCACATGAGGCAGAAGAAATGAGAAAATTATCTCAATTTCTGACAGGAGAGACACATCATTTACACTCCACCTCATCCCTGAGTGCTTGATTCACCTCCTGATCATGCTAAGAAGATTTATGTGTGACTGATGTTTTTTCTGGACGTACTGGAATCTGTATCACCTTTCAAATGCTGAACAGCACAGTCCACATGACGTAAAAACAAAGGTTTTAAATGGTGCTTTATAATAACCGTGTCATGCATGGATGAGGTGACCTTGTGGGTTTGATTGTCATGCGAGAACCGCACGCTTCCATTGTCCTTATAATAATAGACTGTTTCCATCAGAATGATCAAAATAATTACAAACCAGTCTAATGAATGGATGATGAATGTTAATATCAGTACAGGGCAAAAAACGTTAATCCAGAGACCACAGGAATAATTACAGCTCCCAAACCGTCGAGGGACCTGAAAAAGATCAGCTCTGATACTCGCGCAACTCATCTTTGCCTCAGTACATAAAAAAATATTAGTTTTTCTTAAAATGAAGCCGTGTTTTCATTCAATGTCACGGCTGCAAACTTTGAAATCTCAAACTCTATTCAGCTCAGCTAAGAGCAGAGAAACATTTGGAATCAGTTCATTTGATTCTTTTATTCGCAGTGTCACAACAGCAACAGTCTCAAGGCGTACCCTCCCCCACCTCACGTACAGAATGAGCTATGAGACTGAAACTGAGGCGTGATTAAAACCATAAACTACATCACGATCTGCATTAAATATGCAGCTAGTTATACAGCTATAACTGCAAGAGAAAGATGTCTTAAGTTAAGCTGGGAGACGATAGCAATCCCTTTTCTAAACCTAGGTGTTTAGCAGGTCACAGAGTCATGTTTCCATTATGTCTGGGATGAAGGTAGAGTGCTGTATTCTCTGCAAAAATAATTCGTCACTGTTGTGTTCCTCTTTCCAAACTAACAAGGGAAGTAATATCAATTAACCCCCCTTTAGCCAGGAAAGGAAGTTTCAGTGTTCTTCTTTTGTTACTGGCCAAGCAAGTCCATCCGTCAGCCGAGGATGGAAACATTCTACATGGGCACGGTTTCTCTGCTTCGCTGGAAAGTCTGCAGAAGTAACATGCATTATTTTGAGCACAGGGCAAAATCTTAATATCCCCAACAAATCTGAGGCATGCCCGAAAGCCATACTGTTTTAAAATGGAGAGTGGGTCGAATACTTGAGAGTCATTAATACCACGAGCTTGGAAAACTTTTGTTCTGTGCCTCCCTCGAAAGATGCAACAAATGACATTGTCAGATTTCTTTTTTTTTTGCTTTCTTTTATGTACCCATCTCTAATCTAGTGATGTTTTCTGATTTGATTTCTTCTGTCCGGCAGAGCCTGACCACACTCATTTCATTGCTACATGTTATCGCAACATGAAGCCAAATGACATCCAATTGAAGAAATCAAACTTGAGTGCCTCGCCTGGGTTGTCTTTCTCCCGGGCGAGCATCATGTGGAGCTGATCAACCTCAGGATGCCAGAAGCTTCTTAAACACTCGAACACTTTATTAAGATGGATCTGTCTGGCCTTCCTTGTGCAGATGACAATGACACAGGCTGCTTGTCTAACCCTCGAGGCTAGGAGTGTAACATCTACTGCTGGATGAGACATTTTAGAGATGGAATGAGAAGCATCCGCTCAGTTAAGAGGCTTGTAATTGCTTTGAAAGATATAATAATTCGTTGGCAGCTTTTATCCCTCCACCTCACTCCGATCTAACTCTCCACTCCGTGAAAACCCCAAACCCCCAAATTCTCTCCCTTTCCTTGATTCTCTCTCGCAACTCTTTTTCTCTCATTATTTTGCACGTCAAGACGCTCCACGAGGGAGGAGAAATGAGAAAATTGTTTCAATCTTTGGCAGGAGAGGCACATCATTTGCACTGCCCCCCCCCCATCCCCTTCTTCCCTGAGTATTTGATACAGCTCCTGATCGTGCTAATTAAAATAGATATCACCACTGATGCGGAAAGAATTAAAAGGTTTTTACATTTTTTTTTTCCACAAATCCGTTTCGTCCCTTGTGTTTATCGCACCACGGGTAATAGACGGAAGACGTGGATCTATTTGCATTGCTAATTTCATTGGAATAAAATGTGAACTGTGCCCATAGGCTCAGGCCAACTGCAGAAGGAAACTGAGTTAAGCGGTGATAATTAGAAGCCTACAGGTTGGAGACGTGGTTTGATGCTGATAGGTTCCTGCTTCAAATCCCTGAGTAACAGCAACCTCTGTGGGGGAAGTGAGAAGAGCAACACTCCATTTTTACAAGAAGCCATGGTTGTTTCTGTGATTGGGACTTATATCCCACGACTGCCCCTAACTGCTCAATGGCCAGCCGTAGAAGATGAAAGAAAGTCGTGTTTTGAGGCGAAGAGACGATTCAGATTTGCCTAACTAATCCTGAGTAAATAAGAATGAACATTTTATCTGTGTGCTTGAGGTGGAATCTGTTTTGAAATGTTATCGAGTGTGCGCAGGATTGCTGTGCAGATGTTGGACAAACAGCCAGCGTTGTATTTAACTAGAAGCAAAACTGTGATCCCTGATTGGTGAACTGAAATACCACTAACAGATGAAGTCTGTATGATTGATTGATAACCCGCTGGGAAGAAGTCGGTGCTGATCTCAGTATTTAAATATCATACAGTGAAATGTAAAATGAATTTTACTTGCTCATAATCATAAATTTGTTGTGCATGACAGTGTGGTTTGTTGTGAGCTGTTTGCAATCTGTGGACATATTGAAACGTACCTGAAAATATGTGCTGTCATTGAAAATACAGCTCCTCATTACTTATTTTGAACCGCTGTGGTTTCTTCAAGCACAACTCACACAAGCTCACTACCACAGACGGTGTGACATACGTTATCTGTCAGGGGTGAATCAACACAAGCTGCATAAACGGTCCAGTGGTTCAATTCGTATGAACAATACAAGATGAATGGCTGTGCTTTATGTCTGAACACACCTCTAGAAGATGGTTTCATAGTTATGTTTGAGTCAGGTCAGTATCTTTACAGCGAATATAATCCATAAAAAAACTCCTGGTTCAGCCATGATCCCATCCTGCAGGTTGACTATCAGACATCATTGTTGAATGTCAACATATTGGTGCATTTTCTTGTTAAAACAGTCCATAAAAGTGTGTTGTCTTCAAGTTGTGAACTGTCAGATGGAGTTTGCTTCCCATCAGACTGTCAGCCTGGCAGACAGCTCCTCGTCTAATTCCCAAAAGTTCAATTTAAAACCACTTCGGCTCTCATAACACCCATTTATGACTAACAAGTCTGTCCCTGTCACACCGCTTAGAGCTCATTTGTTTTGAACTATACTTTGAAGTGTTACCTAATGGCAAAGTTGTCTACAGTTAATGCGATTCCCCCGCCCTCACTGTATCATTGCCAAAACTTTCAGTAGACCTGAATCCATCCATCAGGACAAGCCTCATCAAGGCAAGCCAAGTCGTATCAGAAATAATGTGCTCTTTTTAACGGGATTGCTGTAATGTTCCACAAAGGTCGGGGTATTAACTGAGTTCATACATCACCCACACTGTGGGAACTGAGAGCTCGTCTGACACAGAAACACCTCTGCAGCTATAGGAAGGTACTCTGCATACAATAGGTAGCTAATGATTAAGATAACTACGGTGAACTAATGGAAAAAAAAATAATGTGAGTGAGTAGGGTTTTCCTCATGGGTGCTAATTAGGTCAGGTTGTTTCAAAGTTTTTCTCATAGATACTTAAAATGTATAGGATGGTGTTTAGGCCTGAGGGAAAAGTTGCAGAAAGTCGGTATAGGAAAGGTGGAGGAGGTTTAGTGTTGAGTAAATGAGGTCAAATATCAGAAAAGAAGAATTAAAAGAGAGGGATATGAGAGGTCCATATCAAACAAGGACGAAGAAAACTGACCCCAGGCCTCAAGAAATGTTTCTTGCTTTATTGGAAAGGTCTCAGAAACACCATTTTTATCCCGTAAGACTGAGCCAAGAACGATCTGCTTCTGTAATATAACTCCATGATGATGACTCAATGATAAAAGAATGATAAAGAAGAGTTCCATATCTTTGACGTCAAGCAGACACTTGATGGATACTTTCTTGAGAACTATGGACTTACAGACAGAGTTTGAGAAGATTGTTTTCCACAGGTATCGACTATGAATCCTTGGACTGATAATGGACTTGGCAGCAGACTGTTTTTAAGCTGCATTGCCTTTTTATCTTTTTTATGTCCAGGATGGTATCTGCTCTTCTGTCCATCAGTTTAATGTGACAACATATCGTGAAAACTATTGGCTAAATTTACATTAAGTGCACATTCACTCCCCCCAAAATGAAGACACCATTCGTCATTTAGACACAAAACCTGGGGGTGCGTATTCATGCTCTCTGGAGCCAGAAAGTTGTAACATTTGGAGGTCCAACAACCTATCCTTTGTTACTGAGGTCAAACTTTCTGTAAATCTCATTAACGAGTGACTCCACATGAGATATTCGATGGAGGGAAAGTGTTGCTGCACTGACCTCTACGGGTTAAGCGGTGCACATCTGAAACACTACCTACATTGAGAAAGGTGAAGGGGTGTGGAAGTCAGGGCATGGAGCCACCACCATTTGGCAGTGCAAGCAAGATTATTAGGCTTCTTCACGCCCCCAACTGGAACAATGGTTCAGTCTACAAATCCAATCTGATTTTGTGCAATCCAACTAAACCGGCATTTGTCATTACAAGCTGTTCTAGCAAGGCTGCCCTCAGCAAAGACTCGACCTACTCTACTAACCAACCGACCCGCCTCTGGTTGGTTAGTGCTTTTTGTCTTCGTTGGGTATGATTTGGGTAAGAATAAGCCTACAGGGTAAGCCAGTCACAGGCAGAGTAGGGTGGGTTATTCCCTCGCCATCCTAGGAAAAGAAACATCACTTCCACCCTCTGTCTCACCCTCCTGTCCTTTCCGGTCTATCTTTAGCTGTTGCTGTCAAATAAACTATTTTCCACTCGCTAAAAAAGGAATAACAAACTGCTCTGCAGTCTTCTGAGTTTTATCTTTTCTTACTTTTGATCACAGGAAAGTGTTGCTGTCAGCTTTGGTTTTATTATTGTTATAAAGTCACTTTAAGGTTGCACTGGAAAGGTTGTTATTTCACAGTTTGATATCTGCAGAAAACTCAGCAGTAGCACAGTGTTTGTGCGTGCCTCTGAGTTTTCAGCCCTTTTTTACTTGCCCAACCGTACCAATAATACACAGCAACACCTGCTGGGTGTTGGGTGACCCCATATCAGCACTGGCTCACAGATACAAGAGAAGGCTCAGTAAAAGTAGAAAGTGAGGAGAAAGCAGAGTAAAAAGGCCTACCCCAGATATCATCTTATCAAAAGCACCTAGTGAACCAAATGTTGGCTCGAGATAGTCTAAATTGTATAAAATGACACTAAATATTAAATTAAACCAGTTGTCACCAATGTAAACAGTATAAGTGGGAGCTGGCTGCGTTACTTTGGAGATGATTTTATTACGCAAACTTTGAATAATAAAGCTCTCAATCTATTTCCGGTATGTGCGGGATCAGATTTAGGCATGCTCACGTCTGCCGTGCGCTGTATTTAGACCAGCATGCCAAGCGTTTCCTCATGTAATCCCAGTCCTCTACGAGGCATCACGCGTGATAAATCATTGGCTGCAAGGGGGAGATTTGCGAAGACTGGTCTGAATTATTTCCTCGCCACAATTAGCGCGCATGCATTCAGCATTCCCCAGAGGAACCTTAACAGCAGCATTCTCTCAGAGCCAAACTCAAAACGAGAGCATCTGATTGAATGAAGTGTGAATTGAAAACACATGCACCTCCACTTAGACACATCTCTCCAATCCTAGCTTCAAAATTGACAACACAGCACTCGGTGTACATTGTTCCTTACAAGCTGAACTATTCCTTTTGGCTCTAGCTGCCAATAATAGCGCCCTGGGAGACAGTGAAGCGTGGCGAGGGAAAACTTCTGTAGGTCATCCAGGGCAAACACACGGAGGCAGGCATGCGCTCACATCAAGAGAGAAAAAAAAAGTGTCTGTCAATGCTGGTAGTCAGGAGGGAAAGGGAAACACTCCTGGGAGCAAACAACATTCGCTCACATGCAGAGCCACGTTCTCACCTTTTCCAGTGACCATGTGTGCTTTCTTTTTTTTTTAAATTTCAATCACGCAGCTTGACATCTGCTGATCATTTTTCAGTCAGGCGTGAAAGCCGGCCAGCTTGTCCTCGCTCGGGCATCAACGCCATTCTTCGCATTATGCAAATCAGGCTGCGATCAGAAGATTGGGAGAGAGTCCTGCAATCTCGCCGTGGTGTCGACGATAATGAGGGGCGATGACAACAAAAGTCCGGTGCGGTGGTATGCGTTACCATAGCTACAGTGCTAAGTTGCTTGAAGGTAACAGCTGGAGCTGTAGGAGGATAGAGAGGTGTAATTGAAGAGGCAATGAGTGTGAGCAGCTGAGTTGGACATGGAAACAAATGATGATGAGTGGCACACATACAGAGAATATTCACCCACACTGCAAAGTGTTGTGAGGTTTGGGCTGCAGTTAAAGGTCATAGGAAATGAAATCACTCGTGTCCTGCTGGATCTGGTGATGTCTTAAGGTGCTTAAGTGAGATTAAAGAAGTGTCATGACTACCTCCGTTTCTGAGGCCTCTGTAAACAGCTGTTCTGCAGGGACTGGTGATTCAGTGCAAGAAGTCCAATTTTCATCCATGATTTTTGGAGACTTGTCAGACAAGTCAAAATACTACGAGGCAAAATTTTACAGCTCAAGGTGACAACAGTCATTTTGTTCTCGGAGGTCAACAAAGTAATCTCATTGTCTCCAGCCAAAGTTGAGGCGAACGGACTGGCCTTTACTGAAACACCGTGTGATGGCCAAAGAATGCTACCTTACACAAATCGGAACTTATGGTGCCTTTTAAAAGAAGTCAAAGAAGGTGAAGTAACTCATGCATGTCTTCTTTTTGTGCACGTCGTCAGTCCGTCCTTGAAAACTCAATGATTCCAGTCAGTCGAGACGGTATACAGATGAGTACCGCAGTGACAGCATGGCCGGCTGTAAACTTTACAGGCCGAGTCTTAAAATGACCACAAACCACAAAATTAAGCGGAGAAGGGTGATAGAAACAAAGGAGAGCATGCTCTACTCCTGTGAATTTGGATAAACTACTTTTGAACCAGACGGCGGTACAATCTCCTTTATTGCCGTCCGCTGTGATTGACTCTTCAGCTGACAGCACTTTCAGCAGCCTGTCAAGAGAGGCACTGAACAATGATTTTTACTTTAACTCTTTCTGACATGTTTTCACGTCACATAGTGACAAAGAAAGTTACCTGATACGCATACTTGGTTGGGAAGAGCGTTTTCAGGCCAGAGCTTCCCTCCCGAGGTTCCCGAGACATAAACTTGTATTGTAAAGTTCAGGACATTCACGCCTGGCTTACTTTCTTGTTTCTGCTGGCAAGTATTCGTCACAGTGATTGCACACCGATGGTGCGCTGTGCAAACCATTGAGAATATTGAAAACCAACTACACAAACAAGCGAATAGTCAAAAGTTTGTATTGAACAGCCAAATTCAGTTCAACTGACAGAATCCGGGTGCAGCCCCGGCATGTTGTGGATTCCTGAACTTGTTCACCTCCACTAAGAAAGTTAGTCAAGTCCTGAGACCCACGCTCATTAAGTCACATTAGCAGTCCTGTCATGTGGTGACCCTCCAGAGGTTTGGCCTCAACCCAGAAGTTTACAGAAGGTTTAGATAATGAGCAACATTCAGTCATGAAGTCAGTACATCGACCAGGTTAAGCCAGGGTTGGGCTTAGTGTGGTTTCACCGCTTTAAATTTTCATGTAATGAGAACTTAATGCTTTTGTTCTTGTGTCTTGCTTTTTATCTGTCGACCTTCTTAGGCTCTTCTTAAAGTGAGAGGCTTTCCTTTAAAAAGTCTGTAAACATTTGAGGTCTTATTTGTCACATTGTGCTTTACATTTAGGCTCATTTTCCAGATACTGTAGTATGTATATCAAATACATCCACCTGTTCCACGAGGATATAACTGCTGTTGAGCTTAAAAGTGTCTATTTCTTTGAGCGCTCTGACTAACTTGAATAGACGCTGGATGTAAAGAAGAAAACGATTACAGTGTTCAGTCGTGCTCTCTGAATCCAGAGTTGGTAGTTGCATAGCTGAGAGCGGAGCATCGACCCATGAGCTCGGCAAAGAGGAAATCCAGCAAATGCTGTCAGCTTTGATAGCGTTCCTCCTGGAGAAGCTGAGGCTTTGAAAGGCACTCCAATTACAGTATCTTCCCCTCGCAAAGCAAAGCCTGTATCGCTGCATAAGCCTGCCAGTCTGCCCTGTTTTATGCTCCAAGTTCAAGAGAGAGCTGTCTAAGTGCGGCACTACCTGCACGAGTGCATGCATGAATGAAAACGTGTGTGCCAAGAGTGTGAGTGAAGCCCGGTCTAACTTTGGCGGCGTGTCAGGGCGTTCGCTGACAGAGAGCGAGTGCTGCAGGGAGGTGAGTCTGATAGCTGCCCAGTCATATCAGCTTGTGGACCGGATGGATCCGGGAAGAAGTTTGCACAAACTACTTTCCACATCCTTTCAATGTAGTCTTTCTTACTGTTGTTGTACGATTCAGTTACTCAGACGGAGAGTTGCAGCTTTTCTTACAAAACAATTAGCACAATAAGGTCCAGTGTGTACAATTTATATTTTTACCCTCTCAATCCAAGTGACAAGAAGAAACTACGATGGCCACGAAAGAAGTGTACACCTTGTTCGAAGACCTGTAGCATCTGTAGACATAAAAGGCCAAACTGCCATATTCTGTAAATAAAGCCCCATAAATCTGACACGCTGAACCTTTTCACTCGTAATGTGCAAGAAGAGGAGATGGCGCTCATTGCTCATGGACCAATCCGCATCTTTGAAGCTGCAGGTTACCGCATGAGGAGTAACACGGGACTCACACCGAACGCGGAACGGAAGCGGAACGGAAGCGGAACGGTACTTTGCCCGGCGTCAACTCACACCGGACGAGACAAAAGCGGGAAGGCCTTTCTGTTTACACAAAGCATCACCATCCCTACGTCGTTCCACAAGGACGCACTCATGAAATTGGTGCCCTTTTAGAGCAGTAAAATATAGCCTAGAGTCTCCACGGTTGACACGGCATCTGAAGGTGATGCCTTGAACAGGTATTGTGGTGTTTTTTTCCATTAAACTCGTGAAGCAATCGAAAAAACAATTAAAAGTTACAGGGGCAAGCGTTAGCAATCAGTATTGGCACCCGTCCACAACCCCTGACACACACCGGGCTGGTTATACAAAGCCCATACAATCATCACTTGAAGCTGTTTCATCCCCTCGACTCTTCACTTTTGTGTTTTATTTTCGTTCCTTCAGAAAACATCAAAAACACCTATTTACTGTATGAAAAGCCGTGACCTGAGAATCTCTAGTTTTTATTAAAAAGCTCGTAAAATGATAAAAACCCAAACGGTGTGCCAGACTGCCTGCGGCGCTCGTGTTTTGCAATGATTTGCCAATTTCGACAGCACTAACGTCCAGGGTGGACGTCCCGTGACACATCTGTAATTACTGACACGCAGCCGAACAGGCAGCGGCTGCAGCATCAATGAGTCATGTGTTGGTCTTCCTTTTCCGCTCCTCTCTCCTGCGGAGGTACCTGGGCTGTTTTTTATTTATTTCTTCACCACTTTGCTCCCGGAAGTGTAAAAAAAATAAATATCAGGAGCAAAGCAAGCTGCCAGTCAGCCTCGGCCTGAGCTGCTTTTTTTTTT
>NC_040027.1:10658531-10823418 GCF_000972845.2 Larimichthys crocea | reverse complement strand
GGAGAAAGCAGAGTAAAAAGGCCTACCCCAGATATCATCTTATCAAAAGCACCTAGTGAACCAAATGTTGGCTCGAGATAGTCTAAATTGTATAAAATGACACTAAATATTAAATTAAACCAGTTGTCACCAATGTAAACAGTATAAGTGGGAGCTGGCTGCGTTACTTTGGAGATGATTTTATTACGCAAGCTTTGAATAATAAAGCTCTCAATCTATTTCCGGTATGTGCGGCATCAGATTTAGGCATGCTCACGTCTGCCGTGGCTGTATTTAGACCAGCATGCCAAGCGTTTCCTCATGTAATCCCAGTCCTCTACGAAGCATCACACGTGATAATCATTGGCTGCAAGGGGAGATTTGCGAAGACTGGTCTGAATTATTTCCTCGCCCACAATTAGCGTGCATGCATCAGCATTCCCCAGAGGAACCTTAACAGCGCATTCTCTCAGAGCCAAACTCAAAACGAGAGCACTGATTGAATGAGTGTGAATTGAAAACACATGCACCTCCACTTAGACACATCTCTCCAATCCTAGCTTCAAAATTGACAACACAGCACTCAGTGTACATTGTTCCTTACAAGCTGAACTATTCCTTTTGGCTCTAGCTGCCAATAATAGCGCCCTGGGAGACAGTGAAGCGTGCGAGGGAAAACTTCTGTAGGTCATCCGGGCAAACACACGGAGGCAGGCATGCGCTCACATCAAGAGAGAAAAAAAAAGTGTCTGTCAATGCTGGTAGTCAGGAGGGAAAGGGAAAACTCCTGGGAGCAACAACCTTCGCTCACATGCAGAGCCACGTTCTCCACCTTTTCCAGTGACCATGTGTGCTTTCTTTTTTTTTAAATTTCAATCACGCAGCTTGACATCTGCTGATCATTTTTCAGTCAGGCGTGAAAGCCGGCCAGCTTGTCCTCGCTCGGGCATCAACGCCATTCTTCACATTATGCAAATCAGGCTGCGATCAGAAGATTGGGAGAGAGTCCTGCAATCTCGACGTGGTTTCGACGATAATGAGGGGCGATGACAACAAAAGTCCGGTCGGTGGTTGCGTTACCATAGCTACAGTGCTAAGTTGCTTGAAGGTAACAGCTGGAGCTGTAGGAGGATGAGAAGGTGTAATTGAAGAGGCATGAGTGTGAGCAGCTGAGGTGGACATGGACAACAATGATGATGAGTGGCCACACTACAGAGAATATTCACCCACACTGCAAAGTGTTGTGAGGTATGGGCTGCAGTTAAAGGTCATAGGAAATGAATACACTCGAATCCTGCTGGATCTGGTGATGTCTTAAGGTGCTTAAGTGAGATTAACGAAGTGTCATGACTACCTCTGTTTCTGAGGCCTCTGTAAACAGCTGTTCTTCAGGGACTGGTGATTCAGTGCAAGAAGTCCAATTTTCATCTATGATTTGGAGACTTGTCGACAAGTCAAAATACTACGAGAAAAATTTTACAGCTCAAGGTTAACGTGACACCAGTCATTTTGTTCTCGGAGGTCAACAAAGTAATCTCATTGTCTCCAGCCAAAGTTGAGGGAACGGACTGGCCTTTACTGAAACACCGTGTGATGGCCAAAGAATGATACTTACCCAAATGGAACTTATGGTGTCTTTTAAAAGAAGTCAAAGAAGGTGAAGTAACTCATGCATGTCTTCTTTTTGTGCACGTCGTCAGTCCGTCCTTGAAAACTCAATGATTCCAGTCAGTCGAGACGGTATACAGATGAGTACCGCAGTGACAGCATGGCCGGCTGTAAACTTTACAGGCCGAGTCTCAAATGACCACAAACACAAAATTAATAAGCGGAGAAGGGTGATAGAAACAAAGGAGAGCGTGACGCACGTCTACTCGGTGAATTTGGATAAACTACTTTGAACCAGACGGCGGTACAATCTCCTTTATTGCCGTCCGCTTGATTGACTCTTCAGCTGACAGCACTTTCAGCAGCCTGTCAAGAGAGCACTGAACAATGATTTACACTTTAACTCTTTCTGACATGTTTTCACATCACATAGTGACAAAGAAAGTTACCTGATACGCATACTTGGTTGGGAAGGCGTTTCAAGCCAGAGCTTCCCTCCCGAGGTTCCCGAGACATAAAGACCAGACATTACTTTTTTGTTTCTGCTGGCAAGTATTCGTCACAGTGATTGCACACCGATGGTGCGCTGTGCAAATCATTGAGAATATTGAAAACCAACTACACAAACAAGCAATAGTCAAAAGTTTGTATTGAACAGCCAAATTCAGTTCAACTGACAGAATCCGTGCATGAACCTCGGCATGTTGTGGATTCCTGAACTTGTTCACCTCCACTGAGAAAGTTAGTCTAGTCCTGAACCCACGCTCATTAGTCACATTAGCAGTCCTGTCATGTGGTGACCTCCAGAGGTTTGGCCTCAACCCAGAAGTTTACAGAAGGTTTAGATAATGAGCAACATTCAGTCATGAAGTCGTCAGTACATCGACCAGGTTAAGCCGGGGTTGGGCTTAGTGTGGTTTCACACGCTTTAAATTTTCATGTAATGAGAACTTAATGCTTTTGTTCTTGCTTTTTATCTGTCGACCTTCTTAGGCTCTTCTTAAGTGAGAGGTTTTCCTTTAAAAAGTCTGTAAACATTTGAGGTCTTATTTGTCACATTGTGCTTTACATTTAGGCTCATTTTCCAGATACTGTAGTAGTATATCAAAAATCCACCTGTTCCACGAGGATATAACTGGTTGAGCTTAAAAGTGTCTATTTCTTTGAGCCCCTGACTAACTTGAATAGAGCGCGGATGTAAAGAAGAAAACATTACAGTGTTCAGTCGAGCTCTCTGAATCCGAGTTGGTAGTTGCATAGCTGAGAGCGGAGCATGGCCCCTGAGCTCGGCAAGAGGAAATCCAGCAAATGCTGTCAGCTTTGATAGCTTCCTCCTGGAGAAGCTGAGGCTTTGAAAGGCACTCCAATTACAGTATCTTCCCCTCGCAAAGCAAAGCCTCTATCGCTGCATAAGCCTGCCAGTCTGCCCTGTTTTATGCTCCAAGTTCAAGAGAGAGCTGTCTAAGTGCGGCACTACCTGCACGAGTGCATGCATGAATGAAAACGTGTTGTCAAGAGTGTGGTGAAGCCCGGTCTAACTTTGGCGGCGTGTCAGGGCGTTCGCTGCAGAGAGCGAGTGCTGCAGGGAGGTGAGTCTGATAGCTGCCCAGTCATATCAGCTCGTGGACCGGATGGATCGGAAGAAGTTGCACAAACTACTTTCCACATCCTTTCACATGTAGTCTTTCTTACTGTCGTTGTACGATTCAGTTACTCAGACGGAGAGTTGCAGCTTTTCTCACAAAACAATTGGTACAATAAGGTCCAGTGTGCACAACTTATATTTTTTTATCTAGCAGTGTAGTTGCTGATTGCAACCCCCTCTTGTCACCCTCTCAATCCAGGTGACAAGAAGAAACTACGATGGCCACGAAAGAAGTATACACCTTGTTCGAAGACCTGTAGCATCTGTAGACATAAAGGCCAAACTGCCATATTCTGTAAATAAAGCCCCTAAATCTGACACGCTGAACCTTTTCACTCGTAATGTGCAAGAAGCGGAGATGACGCTCATTGCTCATGGACCAATCCGCATCTTTGAAGCTGCAGGTTACCACATGAGGAGTGAGACAAAAGCTGGAAGGCCTTTCTGTTTACACAAAGCATCACCATCCTCTACGTCGTTCCACAAGGACGCACTCATGAAATTGGTGCCCTTTTTAGAGCAGTAAAATATAGCCTGGAGTCTCCACGGTTGACACGGCATCTGAAGGTGATGCCTTGAACAGGTATTGTGGTGTTTTTTCCATTAAACTCTGAAGCAATCGAAAAAACAATTAAAAGTTACAGGGGCAAGCGTTAGCAATCAGTATTGGCACCCGTCCACAACCCCTGACACACACCGGGCTGGGTATACAAAGCCCATACAATCATCACTTGAAGTGTGTTTCATCCCTTCGGCTGTGCAATTACTCTGCGCTCCATTCCGTGTGTGGATAATGACGTATGTGGCTGCTCAGAAATCTTTTGTGTTTTATTTTCGTCCCTTCAGAAAACATCAAGAACACCTATTTACTGTATGAAAAGCCGTGACCTGAGAATCTCGTAGTTTTTATTTAAACAGCTCGTAAAATGTTAAAAACCCAAACGGTGTGCCAGACTGCCTTGGCGGCGCTCGTGTTTTGCAATGATTTGCCAATTTCGACAGCACTAACGTCCACGGTGGACGTCTCCGTGACACATCTGTAATTACTGACACGCAGCCGAAAAGGCAGCGGCTGCAGCATCAATGAGTCATGTGCTGGTCTTCCTTTTCCTGCTCCTCTCTCCCTGCTGAGGTACCTGGGTCTGTTTTTATTTTATTTCTTCACCACTTTGCTCCCTGAAGTTGTAAAAAAAAAAATATCAGGAGCAAAGCAAGCTGCCAGTCAGCCTCGGCCTGAGCTGCTTTTTTTTTTCTGCGTGCTCTGCTGAACACGCATGAGTCCAGGTCGGCCCCACATCACAGTGTCCACAATTGCCATTGTAAGATTGTGGCAGCATTTGCAACCGCTCAGGGTTGACAGAACACTGGAACAGAGGTGCCTCTTTTGTTTTATTCTTAGACATTTTTCTTTTGAAAGTCTCCTACCCTCTTACGAAGGGTAATCTGATTCCTCACTATACAAACCAAGCTTGCAGTGTAGAGAGAGAGAAAGAGAGAGGCACAGCACAGAAAGTTTATTTAATTTCATGCAAATGAAAGGCGTTGTTTGCTGGGCAACCAACCATTTGATTGAATAAACAAGATACCTGGATTCAAACCTGCAAACTCCAAAAGCCAGCTGCTCTCCACTGCAGGCTGACTAACCGCACCCGATGTCTGTTCGCCGGCGTCACCAGATGTGAGGGAATTCATTTGGATCCCTGTGATTTTTCAAACTCTTTTTGGAATACCCGAAAATGTGATTACTCTGCTCTCTGTGGAGCAGTTGAATAATAATATTAACGGCATTAAAGGAATTTTTAATCTGCACCAAAGTGCTTCGACCTAACTCCCCCTAATCAAGGCCTGTTTTTATCCGGAGAAACATCGATGGGGGAAATTTAAGATGCCCTTTGCTAATGGAAATGCCTCAGTCGAATGTCTGATGTTTGCTTGTGAGGTGAATGATAACTACACCGGGGTTATTGGGGAATATTCAGGAGAAAGCGTGACTTAATTATCTGCCTTTAAGAGTGAGAATGCTTTTTTTTTCTTCTTCTTCTCTTCGTTTACTGGCTTTAACTTTAATTTTCCTGCATTGTTTGACTCCTGTCTTATCTGGAGCTTTCTGCACTGATGGAGGGGATCACTGAGGATCACTAATGCAGTATTCTCTATTCCATATCTAATAATACTTGTCTGTGGAGAAGAAGCAAGGCTGACAAGAAGAGATATGGCTGCCTTTTTTTTCCGTCTCCCGTCCCGTCAAACTTATTCTTTGCAAAGCACCGTTCTGAATTTGGGCTTCTTCTATCTTTCTTCTTTCTGTTTCTGCCAATTACCCACCCCATATGTTTCTGATCGAGGGAGCAGAATCACACCTCCAACCTATTCAGGCATCTTTCTTTTTTCTTTCGTATTCAATCTTGTGCAAAACGGCTCGCCTTACCTTTCTCGCTCCCTCCCTTTCCAGCAGTCTGGTAATTTTGTTTAGACAAAGGGCTTCCCCCTCTCCTCCAGAGCCATTTGAATTCACCAGCGAGCGCCGTAAGGGAAATCCAATTTTGGCCACCAACTTGGAGAGCGGAAGAACAAAGAGGGTCATTTGCATGGAGTGCAGGCGAAACGGTGCGTCGTGTTGCAGATGAGACCGAGAATTCCCCTGATTGCTTTAGTGATGAGCATATTGAATAAGCGCCGTAGTGGAATGTAAATGAAGCGCTCGCAGAAATTGCTTTGAAAGGAAAGAGTAAAAAGGAAAAAATAATTATAAGGCAGGTAGGTGAGGCATGAGTATGAGCTTGATTTTACGTAAGTGAAAAGATATTTTCCTGTTTATGAAGCTTTCAGTGCAGTGAAAGCAGATTCCCAGAATGAAATGGACTTGGAGTGTGACTCTAGGTCAGATTTTAAAAGCATTTTGAAAGTGGAAATGTTCTGGTCCTCTGACCTGCTGGATAAACATCGAGAGACTTCTCATGTTCGAAAAAATAACAGTGAATTTAAGCAGATGTAGTTGAATCTTCTCTCGCAGTGAGAGTACTCATTGTAGTCAGAGGTCAGTGGCTTCTCAGTGAAAAATAAGGCCACTTATCCACCTCCCTGTGCGAGTCAGTTGACCACAAGAGGAGTGCGGGGCGTTCGATTTACAAGCTAACTGATTGCACTAGAACATCCCACTTTGGATCGCCCACAGGCGGATAAATAATTGTATTTGTGGGGAGTACAGAGTGTTAATGAGACGACTCTATGGGAAATACATGGAGTACAAGACCGTTCAGGCCTACAACTCTGACTTGTTCGACTCAAATGAAATGAGATGGAAACATGATCTGCTGTACGAGACACAGTATCTGGTAAAAAATAGTCTGACAGGGGAAGTTTGGTGTTTACAGTTCGTGTTGGACGGACAGAGGAAGAACAAGGTCGCTGGGCGTGCCATTAACAAAATATAAAAGGAGAAACGCTTACATACATGAGTGGGACGTGTCGTTTAGGAAAACAAATACCAAAGAAAATCAGCATTCGTTGTTTTTCCTGGCTGCTGGGACACGAGCTGGAAACACAACAGTGAAACATACAACCTGACAAATGTTCGTCCCGAAGGGATGAAAAGGATTCTGTAGGCCGACACGGAAAATAGATGATAAGAGTTCAAGTCTGTGGTGAACAAAAGTTTCTCTTGACGAATGAACACCACTTTTATGAGGTTTGAAGAGTTAATACAATTGCCAAAAGTAAAATCTAACTTCAACATCAACAGCGTTCATTTTCTGTGTTTGGCGTGAGGATGTTTCATGTCCCCGACAACATCTGTAGTCATTTAGCCACTCGTTAGCCTCTTTTAAGACACAACTGGAGTAATTACTGATATATTTTATGTCGTCGAACAGACTTTCTTTCAGGCGCCTAAGCAAAAACCTGTTAAAAGACGAGGGAGGTGCAGAAATGCACTCATTTCATGGTTTTAGGTCTCAATCCTCTTCTTGCAGCTCTGTTTTGGTCTCCACTTTCATCATTAGCTGCTAACTCTGTCTGTCTAGATGTTTTTCACTCCACTTCACCTGGAAACAAGGTTGGTCAGAGAGGTGAGACAAACAAAACAAAAACCAAAAGCCTGGGGATAATTCTCTGTGGCTTTGTCTCTATAAGAGAGCCTGTTTCTCTTGTTTGGACAGGCAAAACACTTTAAAGGTGTCATGACTCTGAAATTATGAATTCACCAGATGAATCATTAGTGAAAATAATCATCAGTTGCAGGCCTAATTTCCATGTTTTAAGTATTTAGGGTTGAAGCCTGCCTCTCTGCCCCGGAGCTTGCCTTCCCTGCCGGCAAACCGGCGTTACAGCTGATAAGACTGTCGAACACGGAGCCTCCAGCCATAGCTCACCACCGCTCTGGTATTCGCACAAATTCCTCCTCAGCTGCTGTGTAGATGAAGCCAAGCACAGACTGGTTGGTGCTTCTTATATCGGTGAGATAAGATAGCTGAACAGAACACAGGAAACTCTTCTGCCTTGAAGTGTCTCGAGTATCAGCAACGGTGCAGAGACGACGCTGAGTTGGTACATCGCTGTGTGTGTTTGTGTGCTGTCAGGTTCTTCCCTCGTCAGGTTATTTCAGGCTTTGTTTGGCTTTTCGGTGGAATAATCTCAATGGAAGAGGAACAACTGCTCGGGAAAGTGTATCCCGGAGCATCTTTTCATTTTTATATATTTATTTATATGTGTTTGTTTGGTCTTTTTTTTCTTTGAGTGTTGACATTCGTCTGTGAACATCCTCGTTCAGGTGTGTGCGCTCGCCTCTCTTTGGCTGTGTGTGTCTCTACTTGTACATGTGTATGTACATTTCTCTTTGCCGCAGGGGTGTGTGGGTCTGTCTGATAAGGGAGCTTGTGGCAGCGGTGGCAGTCCAAGACAATAAAAAAAAAAAAGACCATTTCCTTGACTCTGCAGGGAGCAGGAATGCTGCGGTCATCAGTCTGATGCCCACTTTACCGTGCGGCTTTTAACCGCAGCCTTTATAGACGGAGAAAAAGTACTGACCCCTGTGGCCAGCTGCCACCGTGCCATTGTTAGCAGCGGATGATGGGGGACGGAGAAAAAAAAAAGCTCTTAAACTTGGTGAGACATTTTTCAAGAGAGGAAAGTCTGCAAGTAGAGCGTGAGTTCATGCTTTGGTCTCTGATTCTGGATGTCTACTCGCTGGAGGCTCTCGTCCAAAGTGCCTCGTTGTACATTAGTCTGATTGAATAACATTTCTAGTAAAAATGGCCCCAGTGGGAGTGAAACTCTGAACCCTGAAAGCATCGCTGCCTCTGCCTACAGCAAACAAGCAGACGATGCCCGCAAAAGCTGCCAGACACGCAAGTGATAAGGGACAATGATAGGCGCTTACATAACAGGCGTTTTCACATTTTCAGACTTGCAGTCTGGTGGTAAATAACAGCCACTGTCACATCCAAACAACCGTAATGGCTGATAATGAGCAACTGGCCTTTGCCAGGACAAACAATAGATGATTCTGCTCTGTTTTTCCCTTTCTGTCTCACAAGCTCGGCGTAACAAGGCAAGAGGAGACACAAACACAACTTCCTTTGTTGCACACATGTGTCTGGAAGAAGAAGTTCACGCATTACTCTGCTGAACACAGAGAGAAAAGAGACTATTTGGCATTGGATGAAAATTGTGGTTTAGGCGCCTGCAGTGGTGTGTTAAGAGCAAGAAGCCAACAATGTTTTTTTTTACTTTACTCAAAGCATGAAGTTTTTTTTTGTGTGTTTGTGTGTTAAACTGGTGGATAAATCATTCTGTCCCCGAATGAGCCAATTTCTTTATGCATGAGCCAGGATTGGCTGGCTGCCTTGTCCGATGCACCACAGAGAAAATACAGTTTTTTTTTTTCTTGAGCTATTAGTCGATTAATTCTTCAATTCAATTTGATTTTATTTATATAGCGCCAAATCATAACAGACATGATCTTACAGAGACACAACAATTCCCACCATGAGCAAACACTTGGCGACGGCGGTAAGGAAAACTTCCTTTAACAGACAGAAACCTCGAGCTGAACTCGCCTCATTGGTGGGATTGGGGAGGGGAATTGATGGCAACTGTTAAACTAATCAGCTGTTTTGATTCTGAGTGTTTATTGTTGATTATTAAACACTTCAAATCATATTTATAAGGGATAAAAACGGCCATATTGTTTGATTTTAGCTTCTCAGACGTGAATTATTTCTGGTTTCTTTAGTCCTCTATGGCAGTAATCTGAATATCTTTGGGTTGTGGACAAAACAAGATATTTGAGGAGAGATGCTGAACAATTTTTTACCACTTTCTGAAAAATTCTGGGGATCATGGACATTAAAATGATCAATTATCATTGTCTCGTGGACATGGTTGGATTTTACACATACAGAACGTAACATTTGGGCCAAAAGTATGAAGTGGTGGATGCAGTGGATTATAAATATTCATATACTCCTATCCTCCTATATCTGTCCTCCTACTATCATATTTTCTCTTCTTTAAAGTCACTTTTTCTTTTACAAAGCAAACAAAGCATCGTGCCGTGCAGGTTCATTTCAGCAGCAGTGCTCAGAGATGGATTTTTCTTCCTTTCCAGGAAGGAATTTAAAGTGCAGCAGTAATATAGCCTGTCCAAACAGGATGATGATGACCCCTTACCATACATCGGCAATGGAATTAAGTGTGCAGACTAACTTCCAATCCCTCTGGAAATGTGTGTAATGACTCGAAGATATCAGTTCACAGACTCTCACAGCTCGAGCAAATCCCCAAACAGGAATGTGTGAAAATGCCCAAATCCAGATGTGTTGAGCCGATGCAGACACGTCCAAACTGGAGCTGTAAGCCGTACCTTACCAGAAAATATTGACTCTGGAGATTAAATACATTTTTAAAAATTCATCCTCGTTTTCCATACTTTAAAAAATTAATTAGAATTCAGGCTGCAGAGGGTATAACCACTCCCTTGAAGTGCTGTATCTTTTAAATGGAGAATCGTGAGTGTATATTCATGTGTCGAAATCCCCCTTTCAGGTTTGAAAGCTTTATTTACCTAACGGTCGGACTATAATCTTCTTATTAAGCTGCCATGAATCAGCCTCTGGGTACTTTTCAAACCTTCCTTGTTGGCAGTTGCCTCTGTTTCTAATTCCCCGACTAATACTCCCCTTGTAACGTTTGATATTGTCCTGAAGCTTTTTGTTCGTGTAAGCAGAAGTTGACTCTCCATCAAAAGCGACGGCGTTCCCCTAATCTAATGCTAATTGCTCTTGTAAAACTCAGTTTACCATTGTCAATACAGTAGAGAAGTGAAGTCGTCCACTCTGAGTGATTTATTAAATGTTAACTCTGCTAATGATAAGCTTATATTTCACCCTGATGTGTGTTTGATGTGTACAAACAGGATGTCCGCCTTTACTGCCTGTCACAGTCATTGTGGGCGACTTCATTAAACTGCCAATTAAACCTGTAAGAGGTGATAATCCTTTACTGTGTCTTCTGTAGGACTTTATCATGACAGCCGGTAAAGGCTCGGCCCACGCTGTAATTTAATTCCAGCCCGCGACCACCGTGTCAGCAGCAGAGGTTCCTCTCTGTAATTGGTCGTTTTTTTTTGGCCTCCTGTTTGTGATCGTGTGTCTCTACATGTGTGTTTCGTACTGAGGTGAGGAGATTAAAGCTGTAGCGGGAGCCGTGGTGTTGTCTTGTGTTCCCTCTTGCCCATTGTCCTCTCGTCTTGTGGTGTTGTGGTGAAAATAGTCCAGCTCCTGGCTGGAGGTTTGTTGAGGTTTCCAGTCCAATGTGGCAGTGCAGTGCTGTGATATGGAGGAATGTTAGCATCAGGGGAGCGTGGTGCCTGACAGCTTGGCTCCTACAACAATGTCCATACGGGATGCCTTGACTTTCCAAGTGTAGATGGACTCTGGCAGTGTCTCGCACATTTCTTTTCAAAGGGACTGTCCAGAATACCAAGTCATTGTGGGTCCACAAATAACCTTTTAGAAGACGTTTTAAAGAAACCTTTCAGTAAACGGTTACTTACACAACGCTCAGAGGTGTCTCAAAAACTAAACGACAAAAAACAATTCTTTGACACAATAGTTTTAATAGTTTAGAACATAAACAATACGAAAATATCTTTGTGAACTAAACTGATTCAGATGATTCTTTGTTCAGTTCTGATTAAAGACAGTAGAACCATTTAAGAACTGATATTTCCCTCTTTATTCTTTGTAACCATGAGCACGATCTTTCCCTAACTATAACCATGTAGGTTTAGTTGCCAAATGCCCTTAAATTAAATAAAACACACATGCTGCATGAACCGTAATCATCCTGCAGCCTTAAATCACTACAGATTGTGTCTCATTTCCACTAAATGAGCATAAAACTTCATTAATTATTGTGTCTCATTTCCACTAAATGAGCATAAAACTTCATTAATTCCACGTTGAATTAACATATGTGACAGATTTTTACCTGAATTTGTAAAGGGTTAAAAGAAATGTTCATGTTTGAGGTCGTTATATCAATTTTATATCCTTTAAAGCCCTAAAATAAAGAAAATAAACCCTCTACTGCTGTTTAAAATGCCATTTTTTTTGTCAGCATACAGTCCGGTTCTGTTCCAGCCTGAACACCACGATACCGCCCGGCACAGTCTGCAGTATTTGTTTTGGTGATGTCTGACTAGAGGCCGTAGTTCTGTATTAAGTTAAGGTGAGATACCAGCGATCCTTGGAATTCTTTTATTTATCTCTGTACGTGAAGTAACTGTAGTGCGGTGGTACAGTGTGCTTCAGAGGTTAAACCTTTTGGCAGGAATGCAACAAATAGTAAAAGAGAGTCTCTTTTTTTAGTCTCGGTCTGCTTCTTTTTCTGTCTTTGCTATTTCCATCCCGCTCGCTCTGTGATCTCTCGTTTTTCTTCTTTCCTTTTTTTTTTTCACTTTGTCTGTCTGTCTGATTTATTCAAACCACAGACGGTGCCCTGAGTCTCGTCAGAGTTTGAGTAATAAATGGGCCTGATGCTGGACTAAAAGCCTTTTATTAGCGGTGTGGCGAAAGAATCAAACCTTACCACACTGCAGACACGAATAATAAAAGAAACAAACCATTGTCACCTCACATTAAAGCTACTGTCTGTGAACACACACACACTTTGTCATTTGGCATGTGTCACTGGGGAATGCGAGTATGACTGACTGGCAGCTTTTCACATGGTAATGAGTTTGTCTGTCTCACTAATAGAGGGAATCTTTGGCTAGTTTATAAAGAGACAGTTTAAATAAGTACCATAAGTGCAGCCTGTAACATACGGCTAAATGCTTGTTTGGAATTGACCCCGCTGTCACTCATTTTTACCATAAATGACCTAATTCATGTTATTATGTTGCTTTTAAAGCAGCCGTTTTGGTTCAGATACATTTGAAATTACAAGCCGTCTCTCCGAATAAACTGAAAGTTTTTCTTGGCTTCATAACTTTTTGATGTTTTAGTATCATCTCTGGTCCCAAACAGCCTTTGCAGGGCTTGTCAAAAGCTTTGTTTTTCTTGGGACTAGTCCATCTGAAACGTACACAGACTTGACATATTTATGGACTGAAATAGAACAGATAATGAAAGAAATGCGGGCTGAGTCTGTCTTCCATCCCCCCTGATATCACGCTGCGTATGAAGCGGAGGAGGAGAAGAAAGCGTTTCCATAACCTACTTTCTGGCTCTTTTCATCCTTCTACCTCAACAGGTGCATTGATGCTGATGTGGGTACTCGAGTGCCGCCTCTTGCTCCTGTTTGAATCTCCGTGGTGGGATTGATGTTTGGCAAAAAAGTTGCTTTATTTTGTTGCTTCCACTTTTCTTCCTGACAATTGTCTCTGATGTAATGTGACTCTGCACATTACATGCAAATCTTCTTCTAAACCGTGATTGACATCACAGCTTTGCGTCTGCAGACGTGTCAAACATTAGATTTCTCAAAATCCGGAGTGGCACGCAAGGGACTCAAGTAGGAGTGATGCCCAAAGGCAAAAGTCTGATTGGATTGGATAAAACTGGGGCTGAATGAAACATGAAAAGAATCATTTCGTGTTTATTTTGGCGGATGTTGCTGTTGCCATATTTTAGCTGGAATGCAAATTTTTTCATCTTTTTTTCACTGAGAGGAAAATAATCAGATTTTTGTTGAGGTCTGAACCAAACAAACATGTTAACTAACATCTGGACGATATGATTTGTAGGCCCGGGACACGATTCTTCATTTTTAATGGCGTCATCATCATCAAAAAGTGATGATATTGCATTCGTTCATGTTGCCATTTCCATTAATTATTGAAGATTAAGATTAAATGGTTTGACTGATTTAATGTTTTCATGCCTGGTTGTACTGCCGACAGCACCATCCTGTCATTCCTTCTGAAGCCAATGAGCATAAGCTAACAATGCTGATTTGTGTGGACTTGAATTTCCTTTGTATGCAAACTGGTCCTGGATGCTAATATATCAGATACTATGAAACGACGCTGCTTTTCATGGATCACAAACTGGTGAGGATGCTGGTTTCATGCAAGGACGGAGCTTCGACCTCAATCAACCTCAACCTCACTTCCCGTGTTTGAAATCAAAGACCCATTGTGTCTAATTCAAACTAACAGATCAGCCATTTATCATTAGAAACTGCATACCTGCATTGCTTGAATAGGAACTTGACAAAGCAATAGTGACTAACGTATTGTGGCTTCAATTGACAAAAGGGACAACTAGCTGTGATTATAGATTTAGTCATAATTTCCAACAAAGTAGCATCACTAACCTGGTGTGCCCCCATCACAAAGAGCTGTACAATGAAAATGATGGTCTGGCTTTCACATAATCAGTGGTTCCACTTTCATTTGATTTGTTCATCGTCAAATAGAATCTATTCTGAATGAGAGAAAGCTGTAATCTCTCTAACCAATGAGGGCCATTAGTTGCTTCGGCTTTTATACAGCAGGGCCCTGAAAATGAAAGTGATTTGTCAATACACCAACTGCCTCCAAATTGAGTTTGTCTCTCTATCCTTTTGGGAAAGAAAAGAGATTTCTCCTCTGACATGGTTCAATAACGGCAAAGAAAAGCCTCCGTAACTCATCTCCTCCCTCCTTCTTCTGCTCTCACGACTGTAGGCGGAAACCCAAATGTTAGAAAAGGTAGAAGCTGACGAGCAGGACCGATGGCGAGGTCGAAAATACCTCAAATGACCTTGGCGGCACGCTCTCATCTTCGCCTTTGATCGTAAATCCGTCATCATATAATACATTTATTTGGAAGATGTAACAACTTCAGTTTAGCTTCCCACAAACAAGCAGAGTATCGATCGGTCTCACAGAAAATCCTCCAACTGAGCAGCACTACACCCAGCGTGACAAAGGTAGAAGAAGTAGCAGCTACGGAGATTTTAAATGAAACAATCTGATCAACATCTTACGGTTGAGACGGTACGTCAGACGGATGATATTGATCGGGGGCTGACAAGAACATGCATCACTCTCATGTCAGACGGAGAGAGATATTTCTGATTCTTTAAATGTCATTTTAAGCATCTGTTGCCTTTGAAGCTGATTTATGTCTACGTATGAATCTATCCAACATGGGTATGGGTACGTATGACCTCAGCGGGAACAGATGGAGAGAGAGAAAAGAGATCAGTCAGACGGGAGGCGGAAAACTTCATAGGATCTCGGAGCTGAGACACGAAAGACAGTGACAAAGTGTCAGAGGAGAAAGTCTTTAACTCCGCATTAACACTGTGGCAGCTGACAGAAAAATAGATTTCTCTTGTTTCCTATAGGACACAACAGGAAACAGTGCCAACAGTCTTGGAAAGTCATTTATCTGGCCTGAAGACTTAACTTGTGAAGTTGATTTTTTTATTTTCTTCACACTGGAGACCGTCCAGATGTTAAAATGTCTTCCTAAATAGACGCGGTCCCAAACGTTGCTTTTTATACATTAGTGATGGACCACACTAGAATCTCTTCATGGGGTTTCCTTTGTGTGACAGATTGTGCTCATGAATCCACTGAACAGGTGTAACAGCAACTGACAACTCGCTGCTGTCGGACTCTGACTGAACTGGGTTGGAGGAGCCGGCAGCAGAATCTCTCTGTTCATGTTTAATCGATTGTTTGCATCACATCCTCGGAGGCATGAAATGAAGCCATTTATCCTTTTGATTGTTCTTTCATCTTATCTATGCTGATGGCTAGAGATGTACACTATGTATACGAACAATGGAACAAAGTGTACGGACACCCCAGTGCCAGAACAGTTCATTCCAATCTGCTGATAATATATCCTCCACTCTTCTAAAGCATTAATGAGGTCGACCACTGAGGTTGGACGATAAGTTCTGGCTCGCTGTTCTGGTTTATCCCAAAGATGTTGGGAGCAGTAGACTTCTGACTAGCGAGGTTCTTCAGAAAACTTCTTTATGAACCTGGATTTGTGCACAGGGGCATTTTCACATTAAATAGTATAGTGTTTCCACATATTTATGACCCTATAGATCATATAGTTGAGATAGTGTTTCCACATATTTATGACCCTATAGATCATATAGTTGAGCTAAAGTGGCAGATTTTTGGATTGAAAGTTGCTTTTTTTATACAAATCTGCAGTCGTCATTGGTCAGAGACCTCTTCAAAACCCAACAATCATGTACGCACTAAGACAAAGTGAATTTTTAACCTTGGAATCAGCAGCCTGACCTCGAGGTCCACTTAATAGTTATTCTGGAGCTTCTGAATGTATTACAGTATTGTTCTGTCTCTGTTCTTATCAAGAATGAACTTTGAGTTTTAACTTCTAACTGTGTAACAGTTTTCTTCCAAGCACATCTTAACATTTAAGCAGTATACGGTACACTAACGTCCGCTATTTGTCGCCATGCCCATTTCAATTTTTCAATGAAGACGTAACAACACCACTGATGGTTGAACTAAGTTATATTTTTGCTGCTTCTGACAGTAGATTTTGAGTTTTCTGTCGTTTGTAAATCACAATAAGAGTTCCAGTTATAAATGAGCTTACGTTGTGGGTTGTGTTGTGTTGCTTGGACCAAGCGACAGTTAATCTTGGCCACAACAACAAAACTCTTTCCAAATCTCACAGCAGGGATTAACTGTGAATCAGAAACTGTATAATAACTTTACTTTTTGCTCTGCGTGAAGGGAGGTAGTGATCAACCAAGCAGCAGCAGTTCTCTGCTGGGAACTGTTTTAACCCTCCTCCCTCCTCTGCCATTCAAACCTGTTACTGCCAGCTGATACACTCAGCCATCCTGGTCATCATGTAACTCATTATGTCCAATGAGCTTATGATAATGTTTCATATCGACTGCCGGCCCTTGAATCAAATCACTTTGACTTTATTACATCAGAGTAATGTGATTTTAAATTAGTTTTCCAGAGAAGTTTCAGAATATATTGCTTCTTTTTTTGTTTTTGCTTTTTGTGAAACACTTAACGTAGCAGCTGATTAGTGCTGTTGTGTTTGTGCATATAAACCAACATATATATATATATACGATTGTAAATTTTGGCTCGGATTCAAAGACACCGGCGCGTCGCTGAGATTTATGAAACATGACGGACCCCGTAGCGTCTTAAACACAAGTGGTTTTTGAAAATGAAATGCCTTTTCATAAACAATATTGCTTGAGATTGAATCAGCCACCGGTCTGTGGAGAAAAAGAGAGGAGGGGGTGATATGGAAAGAAAATGTAAGACAGAACGAGAGAGAGAGCGTGAGAAGCAAGTGGGTGTAAATGAGAGAGAATATGATAAAGCGGGAGAGAGTGGCACACAAGGGGCTCGGTGCTCTATCAACACGGCCGCGGTAATGTGAGTTAAATATGACAGAGCGGTGAGAGAGGGGAACATAAACAGATCCAGTAGAATGACCAGCAGTACAAAATTAAGATTGAGATGGATGGGTAAAAAGGAGCTCGATTTATTAGAGAGAGAATTTGATGAAAGCTTTGTAGGTTGGCAGCGCCGTGCGGGCGGTGTAAGTCGCCGAGGAAGACGGTCTCTCGGGAATTGACTTGGGAACTGTGGTCTAATCAGGAGATGCAGCAAAAGCTCTTCACACATGAGTGAATATGCAACACTGGCTGCTGATTGGTACTGTTAAAAATAGAAAAAACAATCCTGTTATTCCATTATCCGTTTTCCCCCATCGTTTTTTCTCTCTTATTCTGAAGTAAAATTGTGCACGCTCACCCGAATCTCAGGCTTCCTGACCCGTCAGATCTGCGGTCATGCATCGTATGTTTGAGAATCTTTGCGTTGGAACAGCGGTGGCATGTTTTTAAATCACAAAAAAGCATCGGTCTTGTATTCTAGTTGATTTGTACATGTCCCGTTCACATTTGTTTTTACCAACAATTCCGATTCCCGATCATATCAGGCAATACATAATATTAAAGAAGCTGGTACAGCAGTATTTAAGAAATCCAGGTGATCTGACCCTACAAGGACACACAGGAAACATCACGCTTGGTTTATAGCTTAAATATTGGACTCTGCATGTTGTTATTAGTTAATATTTTCACTTTTCTGTTGACTCTAACACAAAAAGAACCACAGTGATGGCTGACAAGAAAAAAACAACATGCATCTTGAATAAAAGTTGAGGCTAAGACTGATCTAAAGGAGACGTTCTTTCTGGTTGGTTCACGGTTCTCAAGTGTGTCTATACTGAGTTATACTCGCAGTCTGCTACCTCTGTAGCTGGGGGTCAAGTTTAGGCAACTTATCCTACTTGGTCAACATTAGAGAGCAATCTCATGGTTTAAAGGAACCAACACTGACTGTGGACAGGAAAAGGAAACAGGAGGTGGACAATGATTTGCCGTCCATGACCTCACTGACTCGTTGCAGCTGCATGACAACGTCACACTGACTTCACCACAAGAGCATTCGTCAAGAAAACATGGGATTATTTTCTTTATTGATTAACCTGTCAGTCATTTTCTCAATCGATTAGTGGTTTGGCTCAGAAAATACTGAAAAACGTTGACCAGTGAGATGAACCCCACAGTAACACCGTGAACTATATGGTATGTGCCATAAATTAGCAACACATCATTAGGTTTTCCAGAGATCTTCCTACTAATGTAGTACATCTAATGACACAGCTGAACCTTGAAATGAATACTCCGCCGGCTGGACGATTGATTCGGCATGCGGTTTGAACCGTAGACCGAAGAGGAGCCGGAGCATCTTCGAGTGGACGTGCAGTAAAACACCTGAAGTGTGAGCGGCAAGTTCAGGCGCTCCATGAAGGTTAAAACCACTTACACATCAGCTCATCGAGCACCTAATGACAACACAACAGCTAGGAGACATTTGACTTTAAGTTAATTATGAACTTAATGATCCAAACTGTTAATCACACTTCATATACTCACTGTATCATTACTTCCCCCTGTACATCTCTCCTTATGCCTCTCAGTTATTCTTACGCAGCCCTCTTTATCCTCTCCTCCCGTCTCTGGAGTCGACATGTCATTGAGATGCATCTGTGTTCATGATTGGTCGGGGGAGAGGCTCGCGCCGCTCAAAAAGCAGCGGTTTGGCACAAATTGGCATGCGGGGGGGAAAAGTGGAGCTTCACGCGGCTCGGCTGACTTGGCAGCGCCAGCAGAAATGAAATTCCCCTGTATGAAATATGAACAAGAGGTTTGACAACAACAACACCATAATCAGAAAGAGAAAAAAAAGCTTGTTTAACAGCATACAGCAAGCACTCTGCTGTCCTGCAGAGATCATTGAACGCTTTCATTGACTCCCATTAGTTGACCTCAGCTGTGTGTGTGTGTGTATGGGCATGTGTTCTGCATGTTTATCCAAATCTTTTATTTCTCTCTCTCTCTCCAAAACATTCAACCTCCCACAATGAATCGTGGTCATCGACAGAATTGCTTTTATTGTGCACTCCTGGCTCCGAGCTGATATTTTTTTCTGTGACTGTAAATGGCACCCGCTGGCTGAGGACGCCATTGTCGCTTGTCGGCGTGTTGTCGTCTTTTGTTGCCAAAATGATGGATTATAGCAGGAACGGGAGGAAAGGACCTTTTAGGAAATAACGACCCGTTCGTCAGGAAACAGTGGCTGCAAATGTTACGGCGTACTTATTTGCATGATGGATGAGCCTATTCTTGGACTCAAGTATTCATTTCAGTTTGTTTACATGTGCGCTAATATCCTGTCAATGCTTGGCATACTGAAGCGGTCCCAATCCGAACTGCTGGATGTAAACAAATCCTGTTTACTGTGAGAGCAGCCAAACTCAGGAATAAATACCTGCTCGCAGGAGACCAGTTTTAAACCGGGACCTTTGTGTGATCTCTAAATATAGGACTTAAAAATGACCTACAGGCCTGCCTCTAACAGCCCTTTTTTTAAATCAATTAATCTATGAATAGTTTCTTTAATTTATCCGGTAAGTTGAATTAGAAAAATCTTAAAATTTTTAAAGTTTTTTTCACAGTATTTCACAGCCTTCCCTGGTGAATAGTGATGGCCAATGTCCACAATGAGCTTTCTCTCTTCATTCTCTAAATTTTTTAGGATTAAAATAAATAATGAAAAATGACCAGGGCAGTAACGTGGTGCGGTGGTTTGCTCGGTCGCCTCATAGCATGAAGGTTCCTGCTTCTAACCCCGGGCTGAGTTTGCATGTTCTTCCCGTGTCTGTGTGGGTTCTTTGCGGGTACTCCGGCTACCTCCCATGGTCCAATGCCAGCCTGGGATAGGCTCCAGGCCCAGGTCCTGACCCAGATAAGGATAAGCGGTTATGTTTATGGTCATGGTCAAGGATGACTGGACAAATTTCTAATGAAGCAACAAGGGAACCTAACTCCATAAAAAAACAACCATCCAGTTCACAGTTATAGACATTTTACGTTGCAGATGTTTGATATCGTCACATGGCTTCACATTTTCATCAGCAATAGAGAAACTGATGTGCATCAACATCTCGGCGCTGCCTCTTTTGTCAAAAACAAGCCAGGCTGCGGCTGAAATGACAAATTTAATAGCATTTTGAGGCACAGACTCGGGAGGCTCATCTAGCAGTGACATTAGGGATTATTCTAAATGACCTACAACGTGTTGCGGGCTGTTATCTGCGCTCATTAAAAACACTCTCACCACCCCGTCTGGTGTAGAGGTGCTGCATTTGGGGGAGAAGTCGGGCTGAATAAATTGCCAGGTAAAATGAATGCCTGCGCGATTCCTCAAGTGCAGCGGGTTCTGTGGTACAAGTGTTTTAATTACATGCATTCATATTCTCGCGTTACTCAGATGGATGCGGCGGCGATATTATAAATCATGCCGCTGCTGTGTCTTGGAAGCTTGAAAGCCTCGGGGGGAGTGTGAGCTGCGTGGTGGATGCTGTGGATTCAATGATGGGACTGGAATAGACAGGCTTATTAGAGTTAAGTGCTTTCTGTCATCTTATGCTGCATACATTTAGCCAGTCAAGTCCCGCGTGAAGTCTGTTAAATTGCAGCCGTAATCATCTCCGTAGAGGTCAATCATGCAATCCATCAGGCTTACCGACGTTTAAATCTCACATGTGAGGCACAGTCAACATTACGACGCCCCCATAAAACACACCATCATCCATGTAGTTTGAGACGTTCCTTCAGATTACTGTATAAAGATAGACTGTAGGAGTGTTGAAGGTATCAACAGGTTGTTTTCTAGCATATTCTTTTTACAGCAGGAAAGTCGTGACATTTTCTTCCCCTGTAGAAGAATCTACCCCATCCATCATTTATTGACATTATCTCTGGAGAGATTGAGAAACATGCAGCTGAGTAAACACAATGATTGCAGTCCACTAATAAAGAGAACATTGAGTTCCCCTCAATACAAACGTAATCATTTCTTCTTTTTCTGATATATGACCTCTTCACAAAGAGCCTTGTAGAAAATTGCCACAGAAAATAATGATTAATCATCATCATCGCACTGATGTATGCGTTGTTAGCTGTAGGAAATGTAATCAGCCATATTCATTCATTGCATTTTAACCTTTAGATATGTCATGTCAGCCATGAGAAGCAGGTGATTATTTGATATTTTGTAACGGCTGAAAACAATTGTGCATCCCTAGGAAATATCATAATAGCCCATAAATAGCGTTACGACTGAATATGTAACCTGCTATTTTCCTTTTTAAATAAAGTAATTTTTGTTCTAATTGATCAATAGTTTGGTTCAAAATAAGACCAAATGCTCACCACAAAGTTCCCAGACCTGAAAATGTAACTTTGCTTTTGCTTATGTGTGTATGAGGTATAACGTACAGCAGACCGGTCATTACTGCAGAATAAACCCTGACAGGTTCAGTTTATTTTCACAACATCTCTTTTATTACATGGCTATGTACTAAAGAAATCAACATTTTGTATCAAATTATTGATGTAAAAGGTTTTTACCACATCTACTGTTAGAACTGGAGATTATTCATAGCAGTGTTCTGTCCTAGATTACCATAATTGACCATCAGAATCCAATATTTAACAAAGCCAACCAATAATTTGTCTTAGCAACAGTTAAAAGATTTGATTCGTAACAATATGAGTTTGAGAAATCTGCAAGGAGAAGCTCAACCCTAAAAATGTGTAACGTGACAACTTTATTCTTTTGCTCCAAACTATGGTGAGTGTCTGTAACAATAAGCAGTACTGTATCGATAAATCTCTTAACGATGCCCATCCCTACTTATTTAATTTAACGTTTTATTACTATTATAAATCTAACAGGGAGTGTGTTACTTCCCCTCTCGCTTGAACTGGTCTTTTTTAAAAGGGAAATGCAATTAGAGAAAACTAAGTCGATGTTAAATGAGTTGAGAATGACTCCACAGAGAAGAGAGAGGGTGACGGACAGCTCTAACAGCTGGAATATTGATAGATTGATTGACAGCGTGCAGTTGGGAAATCATGACAGATTAAGCTGAAAAAAGTTTCTCCATTTAGATTTAATTTGGAGGTGATTGAATGCAAACACAGAAAGTAAGAAACCCAGTTAGTTTCTTTACAGCAGCAGAGCATGACATTGCAGATTTTACTGCCAGACACTTGGCAGGTCTGAGCGAAATCTCAAGGTCACTTCTGAAAGCTTAAAAAGCTTCATCGGTCAACCAAGTGTTGTTTTTTCGGTGTTTGCTTAAGGTGGGCGAAGTAAGTCAACTCGTCAGCTTGTTTGGACAGAGCTCCGTCTCACCCCGCGTCCTCGCCGAAGTTTTCGATTTCTCACTTGCTTGCACTCAGCAGATTTCCCACGAGCATCAGTACCTGAGACACAGAATTTAATTTGTGAATCTCGCAGCATCTCGGCCTCATAACACTGTCGCCTTCCTGCATTGGGTTGCTCGCTGGTGGAGCATTAATGAGCGTCCACTTTTTAGGAAAGCACAATAATGTCTCGCCCAGCAAGACCGCGGCCACTGACCAACTCGATGAGAGCGCTGATGAACGGAAATAGACACACAGACGGTACTTGGTGCTAATGTCTCTCCAGGTTACTGGGACAGGTGGTTTCCTACGACTCAATTACATCTCACTAATTTCAAGTACCGCCAGCATGCAGAGGATTATAGGAAGGAGAAGTAGGATGGCCATATGTCCTTGCTTTTAAATATGACCTGCTTTGTGTTTGATATGGAAACAGTACACTGTATTGACTCTGGTCTGCTGCTGCAGTGCTGTTGTTTCTGCTCAAGGGTCCATTAAAGGCAGAGGAGGCGTCTCAGGCTGATCTATGGTGTGTAAATCGACTGTGACAGAGGTCTGCAGAGCATGCTATGTTCATTCAGCAGGACTGTTTGTCATTTTCCGTGACGTCATTAGTGCGAAACCTTGAATTGGAGTTAAATAAGAGTTCTTAAATGGCAAAGTGTGATGGAAGCTCAAACCAAGATTTCATGTTTCTTTGTACAGTCACACAGTTGGCTTTACCTCGCAGCGTCTCTAATGTCGCCCACAAAGCGGCTGCACTCAAGCACTTACTCAAATACGTTTCATGGTCGTCGAGATCTTCCAGCAAACATTAAATGACACTTCTAAAGCTGGATATTGATCCACGCGAATGAAACAAATCATAGCACACAGACTGTTGAAAACTCTCGGGTATTTGGGGCTGAAATATAATCGCTCTAATGCACAATAACAGAAACCTGCGCTGTATATTTATTTAAATGGATAAATCAGAATAAACACCAAATAAATATTCAATCTTGCCTTCTTTTTTTTTCAAGCCTTTTGACACAAAGTCGACAAATTTAACATCAAGTCTTTTCAATTTTCCATAATCTGTTTACCAGAATATTTCAGAGTTTTTTCAGACCTTGTCATTGTCCTGGGACAATGACATTGTCTGTTTTGAGTCCGCCAAGGGGAGAATACAAGTTCTCAACTGGCATTTACTTCAAGTCTATCTTGTCTCAATTAGTTAGAATATTGTTACTTTCATGTTTTATTTTGGAGAGACAAAGTTTGTGTGTCTGTTTTTCCAATGGAAATCACAGAATAAATGCTTTATACTCAAGAAAAGTATCAAAAAGAGTTTGTAAAGCTGTAGTAACAAATTGTAAAAGATTTGAATTCTGTGAAGTTTCATACATTACATGAAAATGAAATTGGCACATTTTTTCATTTGTATCTGTTGAGTGATGTTGAAGGTCATCCATGCTTTCGCGTTTTTAATCTCCGGGCCACAGAAACTCGTGAACAAAATGCGTAAATGAACATTTTTATTTCTGCATATTTTGAATGTGTGTTATTCTGTATGTATGTCCTCCAGGCGTGACTCAGACTGACCCATCTTCAAATATTTGAGAGGCTCTAACAATGTCGTGGTCTACCTTAATCCTCCAAAGTATTAATACATCTGTGTGTGTGTCTTCTCTCTGCAGTATGAATTCAAGGTGAAAAACATCAAGAAGAAAAAAGTCAACATCATCGTGTCTGTAGACGGCGTGAAAGTCAACTTGAGGAAAAAGAAAAAAGTGAGTGACTTTTTTTTCTTTTCTTTTTTTTTAACTTAAACTTTGAAAGGAAGGATCTTCGTCTTGGGTGCATGCGATGTGTTTTAGTGTCACTTCAAATCAAACGCTTGGGATCGTGATCCAGACGAAACCAGACGAATCTGCTGAGCTCGTGTTTTATTTGGTCTGGCTGAATTCCATCCGTCGTGAAACTAGTCAGGCCAATCCCAACCATGAATATAATGTTTCTCACCTCAAAGTTTTCAGAAACACGTTTTAAGTTTTTTTGTTCAGCTAGAAAAAAGTTTCCTGCTTCACTGCTCCAGCTTGCACGATTGGTTGAAGGTCTATTCAAATTGCACTCAGAGGCAGATCCCTTGTAACGCCCCTTGGAAATCAAAAATGAACTAATTCACATCTGCGAATCAGTCTGCCGATGCCAGGTGACTGTATGTTGCCGAGAAGAAGATAAACCTGAACATTTTTGTTCTATTGAGCCAATGCCAATTTTAATATAGGCTACTATGTCTTTTTATTAGGCTTTGATTGGCTCTCTATCTACCTCAAAATATACAAAAACATTCAAATTTAGCATCTTGTTATAACAAGAAAATCTCTTATTACCATCTTTCTGTATTGATATACCAATGCTATGCTATGATTCTGTATTTGTATTTGCTTGTGTGATGCATTTCAGTATTCAGTTTTGTGTATAAAATGTTTACATGTAGTGGTCGACGATCTGGCCAATAGTTATCATGATTTAATCACGTCATGATCGTGACCCACGATCTGATCTGCAATCTGTTTTTTCTCAGTTTTCATAATCTCCTGTAGACTATAGTCAGACTTGAAAAAGCCTTGACATTTTTCTCCATTTGCACCATTAAAACACAAAAAAATTGTAATAACCAATATAAGCCAAAAGAAAACAGAATAATAAAGTACTCACAACTCAATTCATTGTTTACACTTCGTCAAGGAGAAGCAACATGAAGTAATTGTTCTAATCAGCACAGCCATCTATTACTACAGCAGTACTCTATTGGTTATATAGCGTGTATCCGCTAGTCAATGACTGAATTTTAAATGGCACAATCTCAAAGTATTCCACAATCCACAAAGGTATTTTGGTCGAGTTATTCTAGATGTTCACTGTCTTGAGTATCGACCCACACTGCAGTGTACTCGACACTCATGACTCCAGGCTGTGGCTATTTTCTTTTATTTCCATTAAGAGAAGAGATGAACTAAAACAACAAAAAAAAAGGACTCTGCACACCGATCTGCACTCTTGGTCTGTGTCTGTTGACGAGATATTATCTCTAATTACGAGAGATGAAGTGGGTGGATTGGACTTTGTTTGTTCTGTCCCTGCCGTGTGGCTCATCGGCTGCCCACAGATCTGACGTCGCAGACAGAAACATGCAGATGTTAGGATTTATGCAGTTCTTGTATAATTACAATCATGCCGTCAGCCAGCCAAACACACACACGAGTAAAACAGGTAATGCTGGTACTTGCTAAAACCGTAGATGATGTTGAGTCAGTCACTAAAGAACCAGTCCAGATCCATTTCCTGTGCCCTGTATGAGGGCACAGGAGGTGGAGATCGATCCTTGTCTTAATTAGAAGGCAGACGGAGGTGAGAATGGAGACGAAGATAAAGAGCCTGAGAGGAATGGGAAGTACGGGGGAAGATGTAGAAGAAAAGAGACAGATGTTGAAGAGTAACGAGAGGAGATAAAAGATGAGAAAAGAGCGAAGAATAAAGGGATGGGTGAGAACGGAGATGAGTGTTTCCAGGTGGAGGCTGAGAGATGTAATCCACAGAGACGGACCGAAGAATCACGGAGAGTCTTGACAGGTGAAGGACCAGTGGATGGGGACAATGTGAAGTTAATTCAGTAGAGCTCCGTTCTTCTCACCGGCAATCAGCTTTTCATCTCAATCCATTTATCCAGACTTGAAACCTGTTTTTCAAGGTTCCAGGCTGCTCACAGTCTTCTGAAATGTATTTAATATTTAATATAACAGTTTAAACTGTTGCTCCATCCAAAGCAAGTGCACGCTTGTTGAATTGTTTTACCAGTCTGCACGTCAGCTCGTTTTAAATCATCCTGTCAGAACTTGAATTCTCCTGGTTTGCTGGTAGGAAATCGACAGACTTCTTCCGATCACTTGTTGATCTGTTTGTGTTGGGTGTGAGCTTGAACCATGTTGCTGCTTTAACTTGAACGTTGCCTCCAAATGTCAAATTTAATGAATTTAAATAGATCAAACCTGATTTTCTTTTTTTTTACAAGCCTGTGTTAAATTTTATGGTCGTAATTCATTTTAGTGCTGAAACTTGAACAATGACATCTGTTGAAAGGTTTCCAAACGGTCATAAAAGACTGTAATTCTTGTATATTACCTATTATAATAACAAAAATAGCACGTTTGGACATGTGGGACATGTATTGACCTTGACTCGTTCTTACAGGCAGATGTACGTCACCGATTTACATTAGTGTCTCATTAAAACAGAGGCTTAATTGGGTTGTCTAAATGGTCCGCTGAGGAACAGCCACTTCATTACACCAATATAAACGCTCAGTTCTGTTAGTGCGTGCCTATCTGCATATAATCGTGTGTGTGGATGGTAAATCATTTTTAAAATATGCTTCCATGACCGTATACTATCTGATATATGATGGTCTGATGATATGTGCCTCTCTTAAATCTGATTTATTGGTGTTTTTATGGACTTTTCATGTCCGTGGAGTTGCGACCTCTGCCTTACCAGAAGGCCGTCATATTAGATCGATCAATTAAAAATCAGTAATGACTGAATACATCAGCAAACTGTAATCTCCACTCTTTATGAACGTGACGTTTTTAATAACGCTTTTTCAAACCCAGCCTGCTGCTGTCATCCGTCATTGTGGTTCAAGGTTTATTTTGGTTGATGCTGTTTCCTAGAATAAAAGTTCTGTGTTCATTTTCTACAAAGACAGTTAGGTGACTCACAGTCTGAGCGCTCATTCGACCTGGATGGGCATGAAACTCCTCCCAGCTGATTCATCAGTATTAAAAACAGTTGGCCTTGAAAATTAATATATTTAAACCGAATGTAGAAACTGAACTGCGACTCTCAGGGTGCATTTTGTTATGAAACAGCAGATCAACAAGTTTAAGTTCTGTTATGTACACTGCCAATGGAAGAAGAAAGCCAAGAGCCCTTTCTACAGAGATCCCACAATACGACTATGAATATATACGACCCGGCTCTAATCTACTCTCTTTTGCTGCCTCTACTTTGTTTTCCACTGAGGGTAGCACCCCCTAAACTTAAGCGGACCTGGTTGTCATTGGTATTTCAACAGTTGGGCAACAACCAAACTAAGTCCCCGTGACTGTGAAGTGAAGCCAACGCAGAAGTGCCAAAAACTGCAGTTCCTTGAACGGCCACTTGAGGCTGGCTACAGATGTTAACTTCACAACAAAAACGCAGCAATGTTTACAGCCCGGTATAAAATAAACGCCATGTTCATGACAACTGTAATGATTTGTTTACCCGGGCTTAAAATGATGCATAATTAAGGGATTGGTTGCTTTGATTGACAGGTGGGTGACATCACAGGTGGCTTGTTTGAGCAACCGGACTTCTTTAAGTCCGCCTCAGCTCCATGTGGCGACCAGAGCCGCCACAGTCTGAGCTTCACAAGGACTCACAAGTCAGAAACCTAAACCTATGGGTGACGTCACCAAAACTACGTCCATGTTTTATACACAACACACGGCTGCTTTACTTCAGGCCTTTTACCGGCACACTGAAACCTCCACTGTCCATTTACTGCCAGATTGACGACTCCACTGCTCAGCTTCTCCTCTTTACCGCTCGTATTCATCACTCTCTGCCACTCTCTCTTACTAAACCGCACACCATGCGCACATGTATGTCCCGTCCTGCTGACTCATCCTTTCCACATTGATTGAGCACTGTTGTGAGTCAGTATGACCTCCACGCAAAGGCGGACAACAATGCCAGCCCCCATTCTGGGTTTGTACACTTCATACAGAATGATGCGGCAGAAGAACTCCTTGAACAGGCTGAGTGAAAAGAACTAATGGTTACTGAAAAGAGAACCGATAATAGCACAGCTTTGGTCCTTGAAGTCCCGTTGAGCCCGGCTTTGGTTTCCACCAGTCCATTTTGGATCCGGTCCCATTCTACTTTTCTTTTCTGAAGGCAAACAGAGAGAAAGAAGATGTGATGGGACTGATTTGACTAAACATCCCTTCTCCTGTGCTGTGATGGGATAAATATTAAAGCCATCATAGAAGACTCAGCTTCAAATTAATTGGCTGCCTGCAATGAAAGCCGGGTCGATATAGAAGGATGTTTTCGCTCCACCTGTTTTCTCGCTCCTTTTGGCCGGAAAGCGGAAATGTCAAGTGTGGCGGTCAGCAATCTATTTGCATCTGAATCTCAATGAAAGAGCGGAGATAGGAGTGATTGAATGATTGAGTCAACAAAAGGTCTGTGGAGATGGAAATCAATATGAATAATTTCGGTGTGTTGACATTTTGATTGTGACATTAAACTGGAAGATAGATTTAATCAAATGAGCAGAGCAGATTAAACAGAGAGTCTCAAAGATGAAAATGATGATACAAGGAGCAGAAAGATATTTATTTTATTCCTTTTATTCGTTTAACTGTCCAATTAACGTGATTTTCCTTCAATCTATGTTTTAAAAACTTCACATTTTGTTTTTTAACAGAAGAAGGAGTGGACGTGGGATGAGAGCAAGATGATGGTGATGCAGGACCCCATTTACAGGTAAGCTTGGACACCTGTAAGGGTTTAGTTTGTGCAGAGCATTTCATTTCTTCGGCTTGAAAATGCTCATTTATTTACAGCTCCTATTTGAATCCAAACTTGATTAAATATATTGTGGTTGCTCAGGGAATGAGAGTGTTTTGTCTCTGTCACCGAAGGCGTTGACATTTTGGAGAAAGAAGGATATTATTGCTCGTTGGCGATAAGTTTTACTGACTCCAGAACAGAGCTGCACAAACAGATGAGTTATTAGGAAGGGGGGATGCATAAACACGGGACGTCGGGGAGTAGAGGATAACATGTAATACAGATATGTGGAAAAAGTAATTAACACATGAATGTGTGAAGCAAGGATAAGAAAAAAAACAATTTCTGAAATGTTAAATTATTGTAATCATCACAACACTGACACAAAACTTTCAGTTTTAATATTTCCAAACGATTTGGAACAGTCCTACCTCCACTGTTCATCATCCGACCGAGTTCATAAAGTCTAATCGCCCGTTAACAGGCCAGCGCTGTTCTCAAACTGTTGTCGTCGTGTCAGATTCACAGTGTGAGCTGTTTCATGGTGGCAGCTTGAGTTGAGGCAGCTCATTTGCTTCAAATGGTTTCGATCAAAGCCCGGCCTTCCTGCTGCTCTGCGGCAGCGGAGGTGTTAAAGTTTGGGTGTTTCTCTGTTTTTTTTTTGGGGTTTTTTTGGCTTCTCTTGGATGAAGGACATGAATAATCTTTCAAAAATCAAATGAATATAAAAAGGACACAAATCCCTTAAACTCAAGGTTGCCTCGATGAATGGCGATATCCTTGTGTACAGGTCAAACACATAAAACCAGATAACCAGATCAGTAAACTTAACACGCAGACATGAGGTTGGCATCAGTCTTTCGTCCCCACAATAAGCAAATCAGCACATTCCCCAAGAATGTTGAACTATTCCATGGTGGACAGTGTATCGTGCTGTGACAGATCTACGTATGTTAACTACATAACTAGTTGCAACCTCGCTCCTCCAGGCTGCATTCAGTCCGCCTCAGCTTCACCGACGATCCACGTGTTGGTCCATTTTTTTAAATTAGTGGGGAGCCACCACAGCCTGCGCTTCACAACAGCTCTTCAGAAACTCGTAGATGACGTCAGTGATACTACATCCATGTTTCATACAGTCGATAGACACTGCTTCATCTGTTATTTCCTACAACAGAACATCTTGTACATCACCTTCAATATCAAATTGCATAAATGACACAGATTAATACAGAGTAAAAGGTCAGCTGGATGAAAGGGCTAACAGGAAGGCGACTGAGGAATGGAATGGAAAACTACAGAGTGAATTATGAGGCTTCAAAAGGTTTAGCTCGAGGATCAGAATTAGGGTTTCTGGTACGTGACAAGATTGTAGCTGATGTTCGAGGAAACGGAACGGATGTCATCAGTGTGCAGTCCTCATAGGAATAGATGTGTGTGTGTGTGTGTGTGTGTGTGTGTGCTGTGTATGCTGTTCCACCTTACGGGACTGTGAGCAGAAGGTCCGGTTCATTCAGTCCATTCGCCTCAGGCGTGTAATCCTTTGATTTGAACTCGTATCACAGTCTGTTGTCGTCACACACACACACACTCACACACACGCAGAGTTAAACAGTGCTGAGAGGAAAGACTTGTGACTCGGCTCAGGAATAGTTTAACGTATGCGCAATTATTCTCTTTCAAACATAGAAGTTTGATCAAACCAGTGAAGGAGGAATAAAGTAGTAAGGGACACTCATGTTCTAACGGAGCCACAGATACACACAGCTCATATTCTTCATATTTTATCCTCCATACACTTCACCCACACTCTCGTACTCCCAGGTGGGCACAGCTCAGAAGTGCATCCAGGAACCCGGCCGGGCCTTCGGGCTTTGGAAATGGTTTCTGTCAGAAAGATGGATTTTGCCCGTCTGTTTGTGTAAGCATCTCTGAGCTTAGAAATTCAGAGAGATTTTGTTTGGTCGGAGAGGCCTTAGCCTCGTCCTGCTCATCTGAGCCCTGTGCACAGTCTTTTCTTTTCTTTTTTTTTTGTTGATATTACAGCCACAAAGTGTCCCCACAGGAGGAGAGGCTGTGTGTGAGCAGAGTGCAGCGGGTAAGCCACATCGATCAGTCCGCTGTCATGAGCTCAGTCCGACATCTTGAAGACATCCTGTCTTTTCTGTTCAGCTTAGTTTGAAGATGACAACCCAAACGGCAACGCCACTCATTTAAGACGTTTGAAGAGGTTTGAAGGTTAAATGTTAAAGAAGTTACCTGATGTTAGTGGAGGCTGAAGCTCAGGTATTGTTTGTATTTTAACAATTCTGATTCTCCTTATTGATTCTAGTTTCTGCCGATTCCTAGTTATAATTCTTGGCTTATTATTTGAACAAGACAATATAAAAATACGTGCAGTATTCATCACATTACTCATTACTGTCGAGCTCTGGCTAGAAGCTGTAATGAAGTTAAGCGTCCGGCATATCAAACACGACACTTCTTGTTGCTGCTTTGCAATGGACGAGGTTCATCTTGTTATTTTTCAGTCAGGCCTTTTACCAGAGGGCACAGAGAGCAGGTCTTTAAGAAAGGTTGCTCGTGGACTTTAACCTGATGGTGACCTGCTTTCTGTTAACAAACCTGTCACGTAGGCTTAACTCTTCAGCAACAATGAACCGCAGAGGAAAAAGAAAGAGCAGTTCCGGGTTAGTTAACTTGTATTTTAGACAGTTAACTCGGTAGCTCACTTGTAGTTTTGTATACAGCGTTCACCTTTGACTTTAGGTCCAGTTTGGTGCCGAGACACACACATCTTTAAAGCTACAACTGTCAGCAGAGGGTGAAAAAGTTTTCAGTAGTTTCTTAAAGTTTTGAGCATCTGCTTCGATAGGCACGACATAGATGTAGACTCTTTCCAGTTTGGTTGCAGTCACAGACACACAGCAGTGTTTCCTTGCTGAGCGCAGTCATGTTTAGTTTTCTTCAACATCACCTACTGTAGACGTGACTGCCAGGACGTATCTGTCATCTGCGGCTCAGCAAGGAAAAGATTTTTTTTGTTCAGAAAAACAGCCGGAACTCTTGTAAAAAACAAAGATATGAGTGTTTTATTACTGTAAAATAAACCTCAGTCAGTGTATCCTCTGGTGGCCTCAATAATCGTCCACATTCTTCTATGAATACATGTTATGTTTCAGCTCTGTGCTCACAGTTAGGACAGTAATGAGGTATCCGCGCCGTGCCCTTGTCTTCTTTCAAAGTTATGATGCACTGGAAGTTAATTTGTCATCAATATGCAACGAGCGCAGTTTATATCTCTCAGCTTGGGCATCACCCCATGGAGCGTGCTGCCTAGTTATAAAACCGAAGAAAAATGAGTCTGTAAATGTAAATGCGGGGAGAGATTTAAGCATGGGCGTCATCCTCGTATCGTTCGAGTGTAAATTCGAAGGCGTCTGAAAAATCCCCATGTGAGAAAACACGCTGCGAATGTAACCTAAGTGATACATATTCACATCTCGCTTCACAAAAGGAGGGAGCGAAGCGCACATCAAAGACCGTCGACACTCCAGCGGCGATCCACAGAGGCTTGGACGCTGCATGTCCAACTCATTCGGGAGCATTTAGTTGAGCGCTTTGCGTTTCTTCTGTACTTTTTTTTATTTTTTATCTTCAGCTGCTTTCGAGGCCGCTGGCTCGCTGCCACTGAGGCTGTCCACCAACGCGTATGCAACGACAGCGCCGGCAGCGATGGCACTACATTGTGTTTACACGTTTACTCAACACGTCTCAGGACACTTGTTATTCTGCCAACTTCCAATTTCCCAAACTTTACACTGTGAAATTCACAGTAACTAACTGGCAGCAGCTGACAAGTAACTCTACAGTACATCATTGGTCACTGTCATTTCCACAGTAACTATTCTTTGACTGAATGCACAGTATGATTCTGTGAAATGGTTTACAGTGATTTACATTGTGTGTATACAATTTAGCCAATCTCCACTCTGAGGGTCTGAAACTGACTTTCTGAGGCGTACATGTTAAAACATTAATATACGCCTGAGTATACGCATGAAGAGCTCCTCAGAAACGTACCCATACTTCCCACTCATACATATTCATTCAGAGAGTCAAAGTGTGGACACATATAAATGATTTATACAACAGTCCACATGGACACAACTAAGCAAACTCGAAGTCTGTTTACAACTTTTTAACATCATGTTCAGTCCCGCGCTGCACCACAGTTGTAAAAGTGTTTATACTGCCACCACCACCTGCTCTACGACAGACGGAGGCTGCTGTGGATGGAGATGTAGCTGTCTGACTTCGCCTCCCATACCACAATACCACAACTACTGATAACATGATCATACAAACAGCAACTTTTTAAAAGCTACAAAGTGCTTCACACAAGACAGCAAACTGTTGCATGCGGTTTGATGGAGCGGCCCCATCGTGGGTACTCACCCCGAACATAATTCAGTAAGGTTTTATTCAGACGTCCTCAAATAAAATGTTACTTTATGCTGATCTGCTCTGAACATGAAGCATGGCTGCTTTAGTTCGGTTTTATTAATATTACACCAACATCTCAGTCCAGACTACATTTGGCTACAACGTGTGCTGTAAAAAGTAATATTAAAACAAGCTCCTCGCGGTTAATAACAGATCTTTTGACAGAAGCCATGCGAGGAAATCGAAGCGTGAAACTGCTCAAACTGCAAGACAGAACTTCTTTTAAAACGTCCAACTGTCAAATTATTAATTGTTCAGCCAATTAATCAGGCGGCGCAGCTTCTCTTAAACAGAACTTCAAATGACAGTCTGGAGAAAATGAGTTGAGGGTGACCAATTAGAAGTTTTAAAAAAAATGGTTTAATCCAAACTCCAGCGTCATAAAAGACATTTCAGAGATGATACTGTTGAAGAGAACTGTGGCGGCACGTTGCAAACTTGAGTGTTCCTCTTGAGTGACAAACACTCCGAAGTTCTGTTTTTGAATTAGGAGGCTTCACTATTCTTCACTCGGTCTGATCTGAATTGAGTGCCTTGTCATCATGTTGGTCCATTGTGTGCTTTGTGCCTACATCGTGCTCCAGCGCTGACAAGTGTTTGATTCAGTCACTTCTCAAAGCAGCATTGTGCTTTACCGTAAAATAACAGAATTAAAATGATTTGATGCTCACTCTACGTAACTTTGTGCTTCGAGTACGATAACCCACGAGAAGTACCTAACACTTTACGGGAGCTTATACTGTATTAGGTGGGTAGCAGAGGTGGACAGGCTGCTGCTGATTCAAAATACAGACCACAGATGTCAGCAGATGGTGGCCGCGGCGGCGTTGTCGGCAAGCGTTTGTTGTCTGAAAGCACCTTTAATGTTACATGGCAGAAAACCCTGCTGGATGTTTCAGGCCTCTCACACTCTGTCAACGACGCTCACGGCTGCTCTCGGCTTAAACAGGAACATCATGTGTCCTTTTGATTAGAGCTTTGTTTGAATGTCCGGGTAAATTAGGTAATTTGCGACAGGCAACCTGTGAGTACACATGACCCCACCAGTGGTGCATAGTTACAGCTGACTGCTAAATGAAAACACAGCTGTGCTCAGGAACAACAGTAATTTTGAATTTATTATTGGTAACATCCAAAGAACATTTGTTTGTCCATCATGTACAGAACTATTTGAAGCTGTACTTTGCACCTAACAGGTCTGTACTAATGCAGTATTATAATTATAGCATTATTTCTCAGCTGAACATTTGGTTCTTGAACAAATGAAAACTCGCTTGTCTTTCATGCACCAGAAAACCTTGAAAAAACTTTTTGAAAGAAAGTCTGACACTTTCTCACACCGAAGGACACTTTGTCTGAAGTCACAATGTTTTATGATTTTACCAAGACAAGCAAGGGTCACTGTTGACAAGACAATGAGATTCATTTTAAGATAAATTTCCATCCTGCACCTGGTGGGAATTTAAAAGAAAAAAAACATGAATCAATGGAGCTGAAGCAAAAGCAGCTTCTAGCCACAGCTGCCCTTGTGTGTGCACTTCAAAGACTTTCTTTTGGAGGTCTTGTCAAAGACACTTCTTGCTCTCTCCACGACTCCTCCAACCAACCGAGTGAGCTGAGACTTTCCTCTCTCCAGAGTCCCCTCCATGTTTATTACTGTATAGCTAGTTGTCTGCTTCTTGATGGTTCTAGATAGAGCGCTCCCATTGGTTGTTGAAGCTGTTCACGTGATTGAATGTCCCTATTTGCACGAACCAAGACTAAAAACCCCGAAAACCTCAGCTTGGACTGACTTTTACGTCCACCATACACCAAACGATCAAGATCAGACCGATTCTGTAGCTGCTATAATGTCCAAAACTTTTTGGTCGTGTACTTTTTCTCAAATAGCGAGCCACAAAAGTCACTGGAAAATGATTATTTTTTTAAAAAGAATTGGAGTGTTGAGTCACACTTGGGGCATGCTGTCCTAGATGAAGTAGTACACCACCATGTACTATTCTCTTTTGTGCATTTTCCATTAGACTGAGCAAAATGAGCTCTAACAATTAAAGCCCATATCTACTGTAGACGAGGTTTATGCTCCCATAATTTCCACCAGAGATGAGATTCAATTATACATGAGAGGAAATATCTCCTTGACTCCATCGCTGCACACACCATCTGTTTTTTTGTTTTCTTCATCCATACAGTAGCACCTCCACAGAAACGCTGGTCACGAGTCATCAGGTACTCGAATTTATGGAATGGATGTTTAAATCAAGTGTTGACGTCTATTTGTTTTTCCTTCATTACACTTAATGAATATTGCACAAACAAGTCATCATAAAAAAACATCTTTGTGAAATGATCTTTGCAGTGATGTGTTTGGATGAATGCTGAATGAGTCAGTGAGACCTGAACCTGAGAACAAGCACCGAGAGGAGAGGAGGACTGTTCTTCTAAACTTGTTTGATGAATCGAGCCACGTCGCCAGCCAATTACGATGTCCTTCAATGGACGTTTCAAGTTCTAATGTTCTTGCCAAACAGGGCCGCACTGTAGTGTCAAGGGAAGAAGCCGCGTTGAACTGTACTGTAGTCTGGAAGCGGGGGAATAACCGTGACCTTACCTCTCCGTCTCCTAAAAACATTTATCGACTGAATGGATTTCTCTAACACGCCTCACTTTGACTGTGCTTTGAGTTCTTCAACATACCCACAAACAAGCATGCTTTGGTCGCCACAAACGGAGGTTGTGTCCGTTATGAACATTCTGCAGACGAGTTCATGAAAGCTTTTCCTGACTGTGTTAATTAAATGTGATTGAAGTGTTTGCAAACCATAGCCGTGTTTTAATGAATGTATTTTGATTTGCATTTAGATGCAAAACACTTGAACACTGAAGAATCGGTGCCACCTATTATTTATCATGTGAACCGACTCCCAATATTCGCCTAACAACAGTAGAATGAACGTTTTCTTTTTCGGAGAAAAAAAAAGTCAGTTAATTTTTGCGATATATTTGTATTGGTAACGGGTATCGTTGACCAAAAGTATCTTTGACTTGTCATGTCACATCTCCAAAACTCATTTTAGAAGAATAAGGCCGGTTAACAAATATTAGTATAAGTGAAGGTGTTTGCAGTAATATTACAAACAAAATGATTGATATGACAAATGATACTTCTTTTGACAAGCAGGTCGGATTATTGTTGTATCTCATGCTCCTACTTCATGACCACAAGGATGAAATCATCGCCACCAGTCCAGTAACACTCATACATATCGACCTCACAGGGTTATACCTCCCATATTTATCTGTCAGAATCCTATGGACAGTTTCTTGTACGGCGCTGCAGCTGAAAATCCACCATGAGATAATTTAGAGCTATTGTTAACAAAGTTGATCTTTGATCTCTCAGAGTTACGAGTGTGCGGCTTTCCCGAGCCACTTAATGTAATGCTGACTTGCCCACAACAATGAAGTATGACAAAACGTTGGCTGCTGCAGGAGGTTTTCCTGTAAACAACAATACAAGACATTTGTGTACAGGTGTAGATCTCCTTGCTCTGTCTCTCAACAAATAGACAGTGTGTGTGTGTGTGTGTGTGTGTGTGTGTGTGTGTGCATTTTACATTCAACCTGCCTGAGAGAGTCAGCCTCGGGGCAAACCCAGCAGACCGTGTTCCCACCCACGCACATCAAACTGGCAGCATGAACACCTTTTTTTAGCAACGCTCACAAACTTCTAGGCAAACACAAACATTCACATGCACATAATTTTAAAAAAACGCACACACACATATTCTTTATTTGTCTCTGAAGCACACACACACACACACACACACGCACATTATTATGACTTGAGGCCACCCACCAGTTCAGAGCTGGAGCTGCAGGGCTGCGAGCTGCAGACCTTGGAGGGGTAAAACAACACCACAGCCACATGTCCAGAGTACTAAATCACATAATCCTACATTATTTATAAACTTCACAAGCTGTTTAATTTGGGAGCTTGTCCCCCAAAATTATTCCTCCTGCAAATATGTGCAGGAAAAGATGCAAGCACCAACATAATATGTTATTTTCTGGAGAAGCGATATGCTTATTATTCTGCCTGCTCTCGAGCTGCTGAGTCATTGATTTAAAATGATATTGGCGCAGGATAGATCCATGAATAAAGACTTTAAAATATAGTTATTCAATCCACAATGGATACTTCAGAGCAGTGGTGTCTGATTTTGCTTTGAAGATAAGACAGAGGAGTTTGACGCCTCCTCGGGTGATGACTTTTGGCAGTTTGGATCTTCCAAAAAGTCCACACGTGGTAACCAAATGTGCCGTTTGATCTCTGCTGCAGACGTAAAGGTCATAAACTTAGGAATGCACATATTCTTTATGGTTATAGGTGGTTGGATCAATAATTTCAGACAAATCTTAAGATCTAAGATATCAGAACAGTAGGGGCTGAAGTTATTCTTTATAGACCGATATGTCTAGCATCCCGTTAATCTGTCAGCGTTGGCAGAGAAACAGCAAGTCAGTAAAAGTACAAGCTGACTGGTTGGATTTCTAAAATTCACTTTCCACCTTAAGTCGAAGGTAGCGTAAATCACAGGGTCCTTTTGGTTTTTTATTGCATTAACACATAAACTAGACCTCGGTGGATTGAGTTGGTGATTGAATATATTAAACTATTCCTCCCTCTGTGTTTGTTCATAACTCACTTAGCCCCGCGATGAACAGATGGCACATGCAAGAAGTTGGTGAAAGAAGCTTGTTAGAGGCAAATACTACAACTTTACTTCCTGTAAATACACCTGTAGTATCACTTTACACTTCATACTGCGTTTGTGCAAACTAATAAACTAATCTGAGTCGTTCTTAAACCAATATTTTAAGCAGCTGTGCTCGGTCAAATTGGACGGAGTGTTTTAATGAACATTTTCAGGCACAATCCATGAGGCAGTGAAACAGTTTATGAAACAATGGTGGAGTTGCAGAGTATTATAGGACAGGGTGGCTCAGGATCTGTCCTGGGAGGTGCAGGGCAGGTGGTTGGCAGTTGGGCTGGTTTATGACGAGATGACTGGCAGGTGAGAGCCAATTGGGCAATTGTACTGTGTTTCTGTTATTTTGTCCACCCCTTTGGAGCTTGTAATGTAGATAGGAATAACAAAAACACAGCAACAAAAGGACGAAATGGGAGCAGAAATACCACATTATGTATTGTAATATTGCTGGAAGGTGTTTGTAAGGTTGTAATAAATCTATATATTATATTAATTTATTGCAGATTCATCAATGTTCACATGCATGTTGATGATTTTAAATGTCGGAGGAGTCTCAATATTTTCCAGCACAGCACATGCAGTTCAAATTATAAAAAAAAACTAAAGCTGACTTAATGGATTGTAACGAGAAACGTTTTTATTTTTTCATGTGTGTGACTTCTTCTGACAGTCTGTCGCTAACACTGAACACGACTGCACCGAGCAGTTTCACACGACTCCGGCAGCGTATTTACTCGTCTTGCAGCATTTCTTTGTGGGTGTGTATCAGAGAGAAAGTAGTGTGTGTGTGTGTTTGTTGTGTGTATATATACACATTACCATACAGTATCTGTCACAGGTTATAACTTCTCCGGCCTTCAACTATGGTAATTGCTGTCATCCTCTGAGCAGCAGCCCGCCCTCGCTGACTCCCACCTAACAGCCTGTATTAGAAGTGTTTGGCTCTGCCCCCTCATCGCACTTCAAACCCCATCGAGTAACGAGTTCACACCCACCCAATTAAAGTCAATCTTACACTTGTGTGTCCTAGAAACACCCTGATTATGTGATATGGAAAACAAGCTCCGATATGGTACACACACACATTTCTGTGGACTCATGATTACACACTGCACACTCATTGTGCACACGAACAGCAAACACACACACACACACATGAAAAGCCCATAAAGTTTCTCACAGCCTCATTCAGTCCTTCACAGTCTCTTTCTCAGCAGCATCGTATTCCTCTGTGCTCCGAGCTAATGGACTGTCCAGTCAAATTTGATAGTGTGCTCACTTCCATTAAAAAAAAAAGAAGAACTCATAGATAAAAAAGAAAGAAAAGAAAAGAACCATTTTCCCCAGATGGAAACCAAAGAAATATAACCGTTACCGTTTAGAGGGTCGGTTCAGTCAAATTACACAAGAAATAGTCGCACAGTTTTGATTTTTATGAGCTCAGTTTTTGAGATAACTGCCTTTGAATCTTCTGCCATAACTCCAACATAATGGAAGAGAAAGAGATTTCATTTATGTCCATCAAAACTCACTCCGGTTAGCTCGGATAATCTTTTCATGAGGACGATTTCTAACGCTGAAAATAGTCCAAGTGAAAACTGCAACCTGGTGACTGTTTCTGAAAAGACTGAAAGTTACTTATTCTTTGTGCAGCACAAATAAAACGACATTCACCTCCACTGCATCAGGCTGGCGGCAGAAGTCTCAGACACATAATGACTTGGTGTGAAAATTGAATTTGTCTGCTACAACATTTCAGAGTCAGACAGACCTGATGGGAAGGAGCTTTGTAAACACATCAGTAAGTACTTATAAGAACCAGGGTGGCAACTAAAGATTCTTTTTTATTATTGATATATCTACCAGTTATTTTCAGGATTCATCATTTCATATATAAAATCCCATAGAAAGTTCATGACTACGTCTTCAAATTCCCTTTTTTGTTTGACAAAAGTGTCAATTAAGAACTCTTTTCAGGTCTAAGAGGAATACTACAAAATGTATTGAGTACATTTTCATGACTTTTTCATGCCATGAAAACTAGAAATGACATTAATTGTTGAGTATCATACATACTGTACTTATTACTTATGTCATAAGTTCTATCACAAGGTTTTATCAGGAAGAATGCCGACGTAGTTTTTGCTTTAGGTCCTTTTTGTGGCTCCTAACTATTAAAACATCGATTAAAAGCCAAGTTCCAATTAAAGGCAGAGTCACTTTTACTCTCAATTAGACTTAGTTTGGTTTGTCCAGAAGTTCTTTGGATATATAAAACCTCTTAAAGTCCACTGGGTCGCCTGCTTGAGCTAATATCCTGTCAATATGAACATGCAACACATTGTTCGACTGGTTAGATTCTCCACGATATATTTGTCCAGATAATTTTAATTTCAGAATTCATTCAGATTTACTGGTATGTTGAACTAAAGAGACAAAGAAAAGTGGTGAGTCCAGGCAGGAGTTCTTTGCAAATTATTATTATTATTGCAAATAAAAGCCTGGGCTGTTAATTGTAATTTTATGGCATGAGAATGAAACTGAAACAACGTCTATTAGTGAGTATTAGTAACTGACTATAGCTGGAAGCTTTCATTGGTTCACGACAACCTGGGAATGTTGTAGATTAAATGTAGTTATATAACAAAGAGGGAGCTTTTTCTGACATACCATACAACTGTTGGTAAAACCAAATATAACCCATGGTGACTAATGTGCTTCTTAGACGAGCAGGAGTCATACTAATTTTCATCAGTTTATTATGTCTTTGTAATCTTGATCTTGCGACTGGACTCATAAAACCAGCTGTAGGCTCGTAATAGTGACTGTGATTTCCGGGAAAATGAAGTTTTGTGCAGCTGGTCGAGTCTCCTCCCATGCCCAGATCAGAGGAACCATGTGGTTCTCTGCAGTGTTACAGTGTTGGACAGTGTCCAAAACAACATGAGCCAGACTTAATCATTGACAGTCTCAACACATAACGGTGTTCCCCGCAGCTCGGGCAGCCTACTTCCTCTTCCGCGCGGTGTGATTCATAAAGAACCCCTCAAATAAAACATCTGTACAGCGCCGGGTTGTGCCTCTGAAGCCGGTCCGGGGAGCTGTATTATTCCTCCAGCTCGTGCTTTGACTGACATTTTTAATTTTGGTACAAGATCACAGGAAACACCCGAGTAGGCCAACGTTCATCACTCTCAGTTTTGACCTGTGTGTCTCTGTCCTATGTTTCAACACTTTTATTAGTCTCTTATCGTTCCACATGCTTTTTAAAGGAGTCATGTGTAATTCCAGGCTCCACAACACAACAGGAGGCAGCTTTTCATCTCCTCCTCCTCCTCCTCCCCAAAGATGGGATGACACTAGATTGTTTTCATGTGTCATAAACCTTGCAGTGTCCTCAAAAAATGTGCAGTGAACTTTGCAAACTCTCGTAACAGGGATGCCAAGTAGCTACAATATGACCGCAGGATCATTTGTGTTTATTTGGGCGAGTAGCTGTGAACTGTTGAACCCCACTCACTAACGTCACTGTGGTGTGAACCCAAAATAAACACATTTAGCTGGGATTTGATTGCAGTAAGTGATGCTGCAGTAATTACGTCATGATGGGGGAGAAGCTCATACTTTAAATCTGTCTGCAAGACGACAAGCAAACAACTTTTGTTGCATGATTGGAGTAATGAAGTGCTAACTTCAGCTCTTAGTAAAATACAAACACGCTTATGTTTCTCTCAAGAAATCCTGTTTTTACTCCTTCAAGAAGCTCCGGCTCTGTTTCCACAGCTTCCCACGGGCTGCTGAGGCCAGATTCACCAGGCATCCTCATGTCGGACAGATCTTTAACACAACACTGGTGTTACCTCTTCACGTTCTGTCGCTAGTAGTTCTTAAAAAAACGAATTCTTGAACTTTCCGACACCTTCAAATCGCTTGAAAATAAATAGGAGGTGTTAGCCTTTGCCCATAGCTTCCGCAACACCGATCAACCTGAAATGGGATTGCAACAGTAGATAAGTTGTTTGGCAAGAGGAAACTGGCAGCAGAATGGCACATTCGTACTACGGGCCTGTAATTGTGTCCGAAATCACCATTAGCTGTTAACTGTGGCCGTGCAGCTCAGAGAAAAAACGTGTCTAACTGGAGAAATGGGCAGTACGGCTGCCACGATTATTGGATGAACTGTCTCGGCTGATCATGAAAAGGTGTTGCAGGCGTTTTAATTTGACTCCCTTTTTGTCTTCCACCGTTTATAACTTTCCTCGTGCGAAGAAGAAGCAATCCACTATATTTTTGACTCATTCAATATATTGATCATCTCAGTCCTCAGCTGTATTAAAAGGATTCAGAGGGCATAGCGCTGCAATGTGTTATTACCATTGCTAACACTTAAAGAGATTGCATTTCCCGAGGACGTAAGTGCTTCAGTTTGTGTCTGCGTTTGTTTCTTTCCCCCCCACACACTGATCCAGCCTTCTCCCGCTGCAGCTGCTGCCATAAACCCTCTCTCAATTGAATGTAAATGAAGATGAAGACGGTTCAGTTCTTGTTTTCCTTCCCTCTGCCCACTCACTGTTTTCCACCGCCTCTGGGCATTGTGTGTGTCTGACTATGTGTGTCTGTGTGTGTGTGTGAGCATGACCTTGCGGTGTGTTTCTGCATTTGAAGACAGAGCACATCCTCCTGGGTATCTTGAAAACACACAGACACTGATCAGTATACAGAGCAGGAGAAGGTGATTTGTCTTCGGGAGGAAGGGCTTGTTGTGGCACTGAGTCAGTTCTGCCTCTTTCTGTTTGTCATCTTTACACAATTATTCTCCGTCTTATAGAAACAGCTGCATTTCATTTCGACTTTAAGGCTCACTGTTTTCATTTCCCACCAATTTTACACTGAGAAATACTTTGCATTTTAAACAGGAGACGATGGAGTCCAACAGATTTTCTGTTCCCCCTGAACGAGAAGCTCAAATATTAATTTGCAGTTCATTATTGATTCATTAAGTCCAGTTTTACCTGCCTTAATCTGACCTTGTTGTTTACGGCGTTAGACCAAGCAGTGTGTGACTGCATGTACGCATGACAACATTATGACTGACGCAGGACAGGAGAGGTAAATAACACTGATTATCTCGTTATCATGGCAGCTGTCAGTTGGTGGGATGCATTAGGCTGCAAGTGAACATTTTGTCCTCAAATCTGACGTGTTAGAAGCACGAGCAAATGGACAACTCAGTCAGAACATCTCCAGAACTGCAGCTCTTTTAGGATGCTCCTGGTCTGTAAGTTCTTGGTCCAATGAAGGAGAAACGCTGACTTAGTGTTGGGGTCATGCGGCCAAGGCTCATTGATGCACATGAAGAACTGAAGGGTGGTCCATGTCCTCCAATCAAGACAAGCTACTGAAGGTCAAACTGCTGGAAAAGTTCACGGTTCTGATAGAAAGAAGATAGAAAGAGCACAACAGCAAGTTCATGGTGTTGGCTTTGGACGTTCTGGACAAACAAGTCCGATCCACGGAGGTCCCACCTCGCAACTTACAGAACATGAACATCAAGCCTAACGTCTTGCTGCCAGATACGACGGCACACCTTCAGAGATCTTGTTGAGTCCGTGACTTGAAGGGTCAGAGCATGAAAAAGCAGAGAGATAGGCTGATTGATCGGTGTGCGCTCTGAGGTGTTTACACTCAACACTGCAGTGTTGTTTCCAATGAGCTGATCTGCTTTGTTGTGTGTATTCACACATCTGTATGCTTGAGTTACTTCATTTGAGGTGTGACCTGACATGTTTAACGTGCTCCTTTCATCACGGTTCCTTTGAGTCCTTCAAAGTTTGTGAACTTGAGAGGAAGAAAATCAAATACAGACGTGGACAACTGAAGAATAGACACGTGAGGTCTTTTGATTTGTGACTTTTTACAAACCTGTCTGTCTGTCTGTCTTTCTTTCTTTCTTTCTTTCTTTCTTTCTTTCTTTCTTTCTTTCTTGAAAGTCCCTGAAATTGTTGGTTTTTTTTAACTGAAGCTAGTTATTGTAAGTTAAGGTTGAAAACTCATGAAAAACTACAAAAATCGACCTTTGGGTTGAGATTATTTTGTCATTCTCAAGTCAAAAGAGTAGAAAGGTTCCAGAAGCACATACCTTTTGGGATTTATTGCCACCACTTATTGTATTGTAGCTTCTCTGGCCGTAGGCTAGTCCCTGTCTATCTTACTATCCACAGAGCAAAGGATAGATCGTGGGTCCACTGTGCCTGAGGGAAAGTGAATGTGGTCAGAGTGTGGAACGTAATGGGAAGGCAGAAGTTTAACTAACCTGTCGCTGAGTTCAAATAAGAATCCTACAAGCTCCTTCTTTAGCTGTTCTGGAGCTTTCGATTGTATCGCACAGTCTTCCTCAGCAGATAGAGTTTGCTCAGTTGTCACTAATTGTCACACGTCGGCTTAAAAGTTGAGATTAAAGGTTTGTTCCTGAAGCTGGAAGCAGCAGCTGGCCAAACAAACTGCCTACACGGTCCATTTGTAGCTCTAAATCTCTAATTATTCTCTCTATTAGTGCGCACGACACGGCGATGTTTTTATTATTTCTAAAGAAAGAAAACAGCGTCCTGTTTTCTAAAAGCTAACGCTGGCATGTCGCTGATTTTTAAAAAAGAGTGGGGGGAGTGGAAAATAACACTTAATGGAGAGGCGGTGAGTAGAAGATGAGTGTGAGGCGTGGAGGAGTGGTTGCGCTGAAGTGGTGAAGGAGGGAGGATAAGAGGGCGAAGTTAATGAAAAAGGTTTTCAGAGATTTTCCAGATGTGTTCACTTTGTAGTACTGGTGAAAGCCGAGAAGGACTTTCTCAAAAGAGACTTTCAAAGTGTCCAAGTTCTTATAAATACCCGTCATGTCCACGTCTTGTTTGTTCTTTGTCTCCTCCTTGAAGACGACAGATAGACTAGTCTTTGCAGATTATTAAAAAGATCAATAAGCAATTCAACTACAGTAATTATTAGGACACGTCTGATCTCATAAATACAACATGTTCAGCAGGAGAGTTAACCGTCTTCATGTCTCTCTTTCTCTGTCTGTCATCTCGTATGTATGAACAAGCGTCTTATCTCTTTCACTTCATTTGGTTTGCCTTTTTTCTTTTCTTGCATCCATCTTCAGCCGATCAAGTGACGTTTAATTGGTTTAGTTTTCATTCTCGCTCTCATCCTTTTCTCCTTTTTTCTGCCGGCACACTTCGATCTGTTCAGTAACGCCGTGGATGCATAACGGGTCACTCTTATTTCTGCGTTTGCATATTGTATGCATATCTGTATATGCATGAGCTCCAGAGATTTTCTTTCTCTTCATGATCTTGAATGCAAATTCAAAATGAAGCATAAAATGAGCAGCTGGTAAAAGTGAACGTGTAGTTTTTAAAACAAGGACAGCGAAAGGCTTTGTCCTCCACGGGGAGATGAAACGGAATAACACAAAATAAGTATTGAGTGAGATGTCACGGATAAAATAAAATGAATGACAGTCCCCTAAGATTCTTTTACTTTTGCAGCTAGATGTTGAATAAAACTTGTCATAAACAAAAAGTTCCTGTCAGAATAACAGCCCAGTTACTGGTTAGCTCAGTTGGTAGAGCATCCGCTCCGTGTACAAAGGCTCCGACCTGCGGCCCTTTGCTGCATGTCATTCCCCATCTCTCTCTCTCTCTCCCCACATTCCTGTCACTCTTCAGCTGTCTCTGCCAAATAAAGCTTGAAGAAGTACTGCCTAAGATACCTCATTCAGGTATCAGTGAATATTCTGAATATTCTGTGGTTGCCGCAAAGCCCCAGAAGGCATCATCAGTGCCTGTAGGGACGCCAAACTGATGCAATTTTAGAAACGTATTATCCCTTTTTTAAAAGTCATTCTGCATTTGGTACTTCTTAAAGCACCTTAACATTCCCATGGAAGCTCGAGCAGGGTTCTTCTTGCTTCTGGCATTTACAGCAGCCTATTTTTTTTTACCTAATTGACTACTGGCTGCTGTCCCATTAACCTTAGAGACCCTTTCTGGACTGGAATCTTCCAGCAAACCGAACACGGAGTCCGAGACAGTCCGAGAGTCGGGTAACTTAACTTATTGGCACGCATAACTGAGCTAACGGCATACCAGGTAACAGATTGGCTCTTTCTATCAGGTAACTCTGTAAATTGCTCCGTTGGTCTCAGCTCGTCCTCATACATATGTGATGAAAACACATACATTTTGACAACATAGCGTGAAGTTCAAGCTTTTGTTTTTGATGTTGGAGTATATTTTAAATTAGATATAACTCAATTTTTTGTGCTCTCATCTTTAATATTATTAATAATTTACATTTTAGTAACACGGCAATCCAAAGCTTCAAGTTCCTCACACCTAAAAATGAGCACATCAGTTCCACACAGCGAGGTTTGTATAAAAAGAGTGAGCACTGGTGTTGGATCATGAATCTGTATTGGCAGAGTTAACATATCAGTGGTTCAGAGTGGAGGTCAGTTTGGTGCATCCCGAAACATTTTTCTTTTTTAGGCTAAATGGTTTGTCTGCTACATTTTCCTCTTGGCATCAGCCAGCTTCAAAGTCCAGACTCTGCTCCACACTCCACACACACTCACACTCGCCAACATGTACTTAAAAAAACAAACTTTCCTGGAGGTCCAAACTCCGGAGGCAAAAATACCACATAAATATTTGACCTGTCTTGATTTGTTTTGAGATCTGTGTTTATGTGAGAGAGAGCGAGAGTTTTATTCAGTCTGTCTCAGCTGGGCTCGCTTTATTGCAGGGCAAGCGCTTTTGATTCAGTGACCTCATTTCTCATAAAAAGACCTCAAAATATGCTCATATACATGCATAAACTGGGTCGCTTACCCTTTTTTTCAATAGTAAATAATGCATCAAAGAATAAAAATGTGGCCCGAGCTGTTCATTTCACACCTTGACTTTAACAAGTGCAGTAGGAAATTGCCTGTCCGCTCGATGATTAAGTCTGTTTTGTTGTGATGCGTTCAAGAATTGCCAAGTCTTGCAAATTGCCATAAAGTTTCAGGAGGTTTCTCTTTATGTGGGGCGCACAGATTGCGCTGACACAACAGCTTTTTCCTGATAATGAAGCGCTACCTTTTCACCCTCACTTTTAATCAACATAATGCCCGATCAGTATGCTGTGTAATTAAGCATGCTTTATCTCAGCGTTTGCCAAATCCGACATGATCCTGGAAAAAGATTTGAGGTCGGGGCCGTCACGGGAGGAAAAAATGAACCTGGGCTTTTTTTTTTTTGTGCGACACACTCGTATAACCTCGTTAGTCTTCCTTTTGTTTAAACTTTAAGTTCACGGCTGAACTCTGAAGTCAGGTCATCCACTGCAGCTATAAGCAAAGACACACTGAACCGAGGAGCGTCTGCAAATTAAGATGTTTTCTGACATAAAGCGAAGGGAAAAACTTGGAGCTCGGTAATCATTCTCACATCGACGCCTGACTGACAGGCTGCCGCTGCAGGCTTTACGCTGTCATCGTGTAGAAAACATCCAAACAATGAGAAACAGTGAGTCGGAAAGACGAGTGTTAAAAAGATTAGAAATGATCCCAAAGATGTTCGGGCTTTGGTGTCTGTTTGTCATCTAACACCAGAAGACTGTTTGACACCAAATAAGACACAAACCTAATGATTGCCTTTCACCACCACACACACAGGCCTCAGCCTTTAAGCCTTGGCTGACGGAGACGAGCACACACGCTGAATAAGTGAATGAATACAGACGTCATGTCACAGGGACAGCGACTGCCGAAATCCCACAAAAACACAAATTCTCTCGTGTCTCTGCGCTAAAACAGAAACAGACGCCCGTCACGGAGTGTGTTCGCCAATTTTCTGTGGCTGTCCATGTGGAAAAGTGGAAAAAAAACTTCAAGCTATATTTGGATGAGATGGTGAACGGGGGAGAGCAACACAGACTGTGAACTCTAGGGGGATGAAATAAAGGAGAGCGACTGTGGCTCTGTTTAAACCTGATGAAGTGGATTATAGCGGCAGTTTGCTGCCTGTTTTTTGGACAGCAGGCAAACAATTACAATCCTTCAACTCCACACACTCTGTGTTTTATTTCCTAGCTGACCTAGACTGGGAACAATTATCCTCATATCATATTTATAATCAGCTCATTAGGCGGTCTATGCAGTGAGGAATGGAAGAAAAACACCCTGATTGTGTGCATAGCTTGTTTCCAAATTAAAAGAGCAGCTGGTATCTGATAATACAGTCTTCTGACAGGTTCCAGCACATCAGGTTACAGTGCACGTCGTGATGTTAATTCACTTTGCCGGCTCACACAGTCAGCTCCGTACGTGTCGAGACAATCAGATCTTCCTCGTAGTGTTGAAAACCATTTTGGATTCCTATTAAAAAAGTCGAGACAGACCTCAGACTGCGTTCTTGTAACACTTGAACCAATTAGTCTAATAGACGGAGAATACCGTAATTACTGCGCTACGTTTTAAAGGCTGTAAACTGCAGCTGATTGACACTAAAACTGTCGCTCAAACCTTGAGATCATTGCAAACGGCCCTAATTAGCCTTATGAGGTGAGTCTAATTATCTATTAGATTTTATCACACCATAAATAAAACTGACACATCAAAATCCACCGATCCTTTTAAGACTTTACGGTCCAATGAAAGAGCTGAAATTGATCCTTTAACTCTTAAAATCTCCCAACACTGGTGTGACCACATTCGCAGGGATTGTGGAACTCATTCATTTGGAGAGTTTAGTGGTAATTGAAGAAAGAGAAGAAGACCTCTTCAATGCCACTTTCAGCATCTTACCAGTTCGAAGTGCTAAAACGATATCAAACCATAGCGAGTTACACAAGTTGTCCACGCACAGAGAAATCTCTCTAAACAGCAAATTGGCAAAACGTGCTAGTAGACTACTTCATTGATGGTAGGACATTCATGTAACAGGAACATACCTTCTTATTTTCTTCTCAGAACGGAGAATATTTTTATTTTCTTCAGCGATTGATGTGCGGTAGGGCTGCCACGATTAGTCGATTAGTCACGATTATGTCCACGAACAAAATCGTCGACAACTTATTTAGTAGTCGACACATTTTTTTTTTAACTTTGCTTTTCTCTCGAAACTGCGGCTGCAGCTTCCACTGCCGCGTCTGCCTTTCTGTCACACACACACACACCCCTAGTGGTAATCGGCGTCAGGCCTGACTGTACCGTAAATGATACCATAACACAGACCCTCCAGGAATTCACAATGTTGCGATTTGTTGGGATTCAACTCGGTGGGTCAGGGATGGGCGCACGGTGCGGGAGGATCCCCTCGTGGGACCTCTCCCCGGCGCTGGCTGGCCTCCGCCGGGCGCATTTTGTCCGCGGCGGCTTTGGGTCAGCATGGGAAGACTCTGGGGCGAAGGTGGCTCACGGCTCCGTCCGCGAGTTTTACAGCGCCCACCCACCCGCACCTTTCCGGGACAGTCAATTTACGCATGATCCGATTAGTCGACTAATCGAAAAAATAATCAGTCATTAGTCGACTATCAAAATAATCGTTTGTGGCAGCCCTACTGAAACGCAGGAAACAGTAATCCACTGAACTCAGGGTGGGTTACAGTGGCCACCTGCCCTCACAGAGTTTAAAAAAAAGAACGTGTCCTGCCCGGATTGGATTTTTTCCGGGAGGCGTAAGAAATTGGCAGCTCTGACATGGATTAGTTAGCTGACATTCAATTTATAACGAACTAGCACATAGCATATCTAAGAAACAGGAAAGGACAATGTTGATCGAGGCTTGCTCAGCTGTCGTTGTAGTATAGTTAAAAAAGGAAGGGTCGATTACCTGGATCAATATGTATCAAACATTAAAAGCACGCATGCAGCCCTCGACTCCACCGGCCAGCATGATATTTTCCTGGATCCACACTGCAGCATCGCATGTATGTTTCATGTTACTGATACCGGAGCTTTTATAGATTTCCAATAACAGTGGTGAACGCTGGGAGATCATATTAATGCAGACGGATTTGGCTTTCATTTCTGAACATGATGCTCTTACTAAAATTGGCACACACACACACATACATACCTACAGGCTGTTGTGGCTCAGGTGCGGTATTGTATCGATTCCCTGTGACTGTGTGATTGTGTGTGATTGTGTGTGTGTGTGCGTGTGTGTGTGTGTGTGTATGCGCCTCTTAGCCTTTGATTTATAACAGCCGTGTTTCGCAGGCAGCGATTTATCAAAGGAAAAATGACCGAGGCCTTCTGAAACAAGCCCACTTCATTACTCAAACATCACATCACAGCCTCCTGCACGATAGACTCAGCCTGTTAACAAGAAGGGCTTATTAACGAGGTTAGCTGAGGAGAGCGAGTGTGAGTGTGTGTGTGTGTGGTCAGTGAGACACAAATGAATGAAGCTCTGGCTGTCATACATGTCTGTTTGTGCACACCTGTGTGTAACCTGGTTATATTTTGGCGATGAGGACGAGGCTGCAGCAGGTTAAACGTGACTTTTTTTGTCAGATGAGTGATGGATCGTCTTGTAATGACGGCAGGAATGTTCTGCCTGCTTCTTTTTCAGGGATTTCATTCAGATTTTCTCAGTTTGACAGAATATTTCAATAAAAAGATGAATCATCACTCTCTGCGTGTGCGTTCCTCCGACAGCTCAGTGTTTTATGTAACATCTAGAGCTCGACTGATACGTGATGATTGAGACATTAAAATATAACAAATACAAATCACGACATTTTGATGTTTTATCACGGAACAATAAACGTTACTATCACAGCTGACGAGAGGAGCTCGATTAAACTCACTGTGGTGAGGTTCAGGTCCACCTGTTCATGGAAACCCAACGTAAGTGTCGGTATTTGACGAGCTAGAAATGTTTTTCTCTTGTTTAAATTATTCATATGTTACCATTAAGCGTTCATTTATATGTAAACTATATTTCCCAGCATCAATATTGAGCATTTGTTTTTAATTTCAAAACCTTCACCAACAAAACTTCTCCCTATAAAGTATCGAGCAAGTCCCGAGGGCTGCAACTAATTATTATTTTAATTATGAATTAATCAGTTGATAATTTTCTTAATTCTTACATTAGTCTGGTCCGTCCTCAGATGTTTTGTTTTGTCCACAGCCCAAAGAAATTCACTTTAAAGAAATCTGAAAATATTCACGTTTGAGAAGCTTAAATCTGAAAGTGTTGACATATTTGATGATCAAAACAGTTGCAGGTTGATTTAAGTTGACGATCATTGCATGGACTAATCATTGCAGTTGTACAGTGAGTAGCTCCAGAGTGTAATTTGCCCCCAGCAGGTTTGTAAAGTGCAGATCTGACCTCAGTGTCTTCGAAAGCTGCAGAAATTCTCACTGCACCGTGTCAACTTTGCCCCTGGTGTCTCCGTTATGTGATAAAAACACAGTACTGGGATTGCACCGCTACCTCTACAGGTGTCACACATCACGCAGTCTGGTCTGACTGTTCTGAGAAACGTTTCCTTGGCTGCCTTTTTTTCCTGCCCGATTTGTTAAACGTTGAAACACATTGGGGTCCTGAGGCGCTGATGTAAAATCATTCTCTGCTGATGTTTCCAGGAGACGTACGCGCAGATTTTAATTGGTTTGTTATCTCATTTTTAGGTCGTCCTCCAAATGTCTCAAATTACCCGGCTGATCTGAAATTAAAAATCGATTTAACATCGATCACAGACACTACAAAGAAAGTGTGTAAATATTTTTGGATTCGGCAGAAAAGTCCCGCCTCGTGTTTGACTCCTTGAACTATTAACGATCCATCTTCCCGTCTCTGACCACTGTGCTGTTTATCTACAGTATCTGTTGGGAACGCCGTACCTGCTGTGTCATTGCTGACTGCTTTCTTTTTGTCAGCAGCTAAAAGATTGCAGCGTAGTTTCACTGTAGCCAACTTTAAACTAACTCTTTTGAGCACATTTCTTTTGTTCTGGCCCATCACTAAGTCGCATTGTCAGGGCGTAACAGTGACATTCATTCATGGGAAAATGCAGATTGTTGTAACTTTAAACAGGAACTCCCCCTTAAACAAGATAAGTTTTTCCTTCTCGATTCATTCCGCCGTTAACCGACTTTGACAGCGCTCTCATGTCGAGCCTGCCTCTCTCACCCCGAGATCTGATCTATCTGATGCATCTTCACCTGGATGTTTGGCAACAGACGCTTGATAGAGATGTATCTGAGCAGTCATCTCTGCACTGCTTGGGGATTTGTCAGCTAAGCCAGTCAGCTAAGCTCACTTTTTACTCACTCTCAGGCTGAGCTCTTGTTTCTTTTCTTTTTTGTCAGCGCTCTTCAGTTCCCGAATAAGATTCATCTCTCTCTCTCTCTCTCTCTTCGTGTGACAACTGGAGGAACACGAGACCTTTTTTTTACCCTTCGCTTTAGATTTCAAAAGGAGAAATCTGTCGGGACATTGATTTTTATCACAGCGCCTCGGGGGTTTGTGGGGTGAAGGGAGGAGTTCAGAGGGGAAGACGTTTACAAGGTTTCTGAAAAGTGTAGCCGGATGGGAGCGGTCTGTTTTCTTCCAGTAGATAACGCAGCTCGATAGACTCGTTTGTTGACATGAGCGCAAACAGAAATGTGTCTGCGACCCTAATTAAGCTTGCAGCTTTACAGCCGTTACCTGAATTTTGTGTCGCTTTAATCCTTTGTGCATGATGTCGCCTTATTTCAGAGAATTTCCCAACAAGTACTCTGTGAACTGTACTGCCACGGCAGGATGAACAGTGCTTTCACATGTGTAAAGCTGCCATCGATGCTCATGCCTGCGTGAACCACACGATGTGCATTTTAATAATCATCAGAATTACGATAAAGGTTCACTAGCTTCTTTTCTTCAAGATGTTAGTAACATTCATTGGATGACATAAATGTTAGAATACACCTTTTAAAGGTCCGGTGTGTAGGATTTTGTGACATCTAGTGGTGTAGTTGCTGATTGCAACCGACTGAATACCATTCACCTCACACTCCCCGTCCAAAGGTGGCATTAAAAAACACGAAAGTCCGTCTCTAGAGTCAGTTTTTTAAAGGAATCGTGTTTTACATCTACTCTGTGTAAACCGTTGGCTTGTTTGTGACCTGACATGATCATAGTGATCACAGTAATCAATGACCAGACCAATGAAAATGTTCCTTCAACAAGCAGCATAAAGTAGAACAGATAAACTTTTACCTGTCATTGGTTCAGTCGTACATTATGATTTTTCTTTTCTCTTTGCTCCATAAATTGATATTAAAATCTTTACATGCCATCCTATAATCACAGATTTGTTTCAAATCTTTAAAAGTTTGAAACTGATCCGACACTTCATAAAACATGCGGTGAATAATTCAAGTTATTAGGAGTAAGAGAAACTGTTTTTTTTTGGCAAGCTGGCCCCCCAAAAAATATCACCATCTATTTAATTACAATCACAATCTGGCGTCTAAATTGCAATCTTTTTTCTCAGTTTTTTAATTCCCCTGTAGACTTTAGCCAGATTTCAAATAGCCTATATATTTTTTCTCCATTTGCTCCATTAAAAAACAATATTACATTTGTAAACAGAAGCCAAAGCATAACACACATCATAAAAAACTTCACTGTTACAATATGTTACCCAGTGAAGAGCCATGTGAAGTGATTACATGAAACTGTAGTAAGAGTTGTGTAGATTGTGGACGACTTGTTAAACGCTGTAACTTCACTTAAAGATCTCTGAGAAGAGAAACAATCCAAGCTGTAATAAACTCAAACTTTTAGACTTTTTTTGGACTGTTTGTAGCTGTAGACTGGATCAGACATCACAGTGTGTTCAAGTGTGTTTATGTGAGTCACTGCAGATAGCTGTGTCTGGTATTTTGACAGTTGACAAAGACAGCATCCGTACCACAAGACCTCAGCTACTCTGGCTCCCAGAGAAAAGGCCAAAACAAATACCACAGAAATGTCACAGAGTGTATCAGTGAGACCCCACGACTTCTACACACAGCAATACACACATACACACAAACAACCAACACGAACGGAAACACATTTGAACTGAGACAACAGGGTCATTTGCATAATCTGTACCTAATTTCTTGCTCTCGCCTGGTTGTCTGCCGTCTAACTGTGATAAATTACCCCAAATATACCACCACACCACTTAATTATGGCACTAATTGCCCAATTAGGAAGCTGTTCTGCCTGAGGTTTCCGGTACTTCCTCCAACCAGTTGATATTTTAAGTTTACTCTATTAACAACAACGTGAGCGCGGTATTCATTCATCCAACCTTTAAAATTCAGCTATACATCCGCTTACAATATTAAAGTTTATTAAAGGTTGTTTTTTTTGCTTCTTCGGTCGGGTGTTTACTTCCAAACTAGAGATGGAGTATGCAATCTCCTGTAAAGTCTGGTAAACACTTCAAGTTTCATCATGATAATCTTGAAAAAGCAAAAAAGCTGCCACAGTGATAAGGTTGTTGGCGCTGATGAAAATCTTCAGGTTGCAGTCAAAACATCTTACCGTGAACGAAGCGTGAAGTTCTTTACTATGAAACTTTTTCAATGAGACGCAGCCTCTTTGTAAAGCCCCACAATGATGCTGCCTGCGAGTCTAGTTTTATAATTATAACTTGATTATACGGGGGCGAGGAATGCGTGTTAAGTATTGTGATCATCAGCTCATCTTGAATATTAAATCTCACAGCGGGAGAAGTGGAAAATCTGCATTAGCGAAGCAGAACAGTGTGCACGAGGTAGTCGTGCCCCCTTTTAAGAGAAGGAACTCCTGTGCAGGGGAGCGGATGAAAGCTCTGCACGGTCATAAAACACCTGAGGAATAAGAATATCTTAAAGCTCGTACTGTATATAATAACTAACATGACACTCTTTTATAATCTAGTCTAGTAAATATGTTCTTTAGGAGCTTCATGACACCCAAATTGGCCAACACAGAATGTTTTAAAGACGTTCTGATACTGTTCTTTTATTCCTAATACTGATTCTGATACATGATCTTTGATTTATTGACCAATGCCGATCCAATACAAGTGCCTATCTAACCCAGTATTGTTGCTATTGTTGTTGTATGGCCTGGCTTGGGTTAAACCACAGCAGTCAACATGGAAGTGCCAAAAACTGCTACAAAACGAGTCAGTCCACATGTCCAAATGTCCAACATCACAGCAGAAATAAACATGTTTACAGCCTGGTACAAAAAACAGTCTTGGTCTCTATGACAACTGCACTGAGGGTGAATTTATATACAGCTCACCTGCTTCATTCAGCCCACAAACCACGTCATTGCCCATTTCTTCGATGTTACCCAGGATTCCAGGCTGCATCTGAGGCATATCTGTATCAAATCACAAGATTAAAGGTTCTTGTGTTTGTGTCAGGGCCGCTCAAAGCACTCGGTTGTTTAAATATTGAAGAAGTCTCTCTCTTGAAGCACAGGACGGGGTGTGAACTCCACGGTGTGGATGTGGAAACAATATGCTCTGGAAAATAACACCTCACTTCCTCCTGCTGTGGAACAAAATATTGTCCCAGGCAGGAATGATGTTTCTTACAAAGCGTATCCACAGTATTACTTGCACGTGGAGGCAAGAAGTCCACACAGGACAAAAGTTACACAATCAAAGAGTCTTCCATCCTGTAGATTATTGAAGAAAGTTCAAACTTTCTTTGTACGTTAGACATCCTGTCTCACTTAGACTCCCCACACGGCTGTTTACAGCTTCTTGGTTTTAGCCTTGTCACCATATTGTCATCTGCGGTGCTTTACCTCCCCAGCAGTGTTCTTTTGTCATCGTAAATTAGATCTAGCGTCGACCTTAACTCATGCAATGTTCTCCCTCCTGCAGGTTATTATTTCTTTTGCTCTCCCCTTTTGGTGCCAAAGCTGTTTCTTCCTCTTTACCTGCTCTGCAGGATATTGTGTATCTCTTCGCTCTTGGTTGCACACAGTCTTTCCCAACCAGGAGAACTCTATTATTGTCTCCGACTTAGTTCCTCCTGCATCCTCCTTCACGCAGGATATTTTTAGTCGTAATGGTATTTTGCCTCCTCTGTCTCCTTCTCACGCTGGGATGCATCGCTGTTGTCACTTGTAGTATCTTTTTTAAACTTTGAATTAATGTTTACCCGGCTTTCAGTGTGTCTCACTGAACTCATCTTGTCTCAGAGTCCCAGAAAAAAAGGAGAAATTTATGAGGAGGCCCCCTCTCCAACCACCACCACCACCACCACCTCTCTTGCCTTCGGATTAAAACCAGCCCAAAATAGTGTTTATTTTTGTCACATTAAAACCTCAGAGATACAGGCTCGGTGCCCATTCTGCGTCTTAGGATACATTTAGAAAATGCTGCCAGGCTCTGATTCTGTTTCACATCATATTCAGATTCTTTATTTTAAATGTATGACCTGTTTTATTCTGTTTCAGGATATTCTATGTGTCTCATGACTCCCAGGATCTGAAGATTTTCAGCTACATCGCCAGAGACGGACAGAGTAACGTCTTTCGCTGCAATGTCTTCAAGTCCAAGAAGAAGGTAAGAAAGGACAACAGGGCTGTTTCAAAGCTTTAAATCCAGAAACAAGAGCCTCAACCTCAGAACACTGGATTGCCCCTGGTCCCATTGGGTTTAAGTAATGCCAATTATGTGTGTCTGAAACAGGAAACTCTTCATTAATGTCCCATAAATCATTGTGGTATTTGGTTTCTGTAGATTAGTTTCCTCATGACTGAAGTTTGGGCTGAACTAAGTCTGTGTTCCAATTACAGTTGAACAACCTCGGTCAACTTTTTCCTTTCCTGTTTCCTGAACTTTGATATGTCGTGTTCTAGGCTTGTTGTTGAGAAGAAAACCAAAGTTTGCCTCATCTTCCGCCTCCTGGCATGAAGGAGAAACTGGTGGTTGCAAATCACACAAAACATCTGAAAGGTCCAAACTAGACCCAGTGTTTGGTTTGTCCATTCAACAAAAGAGGACCTGCAGCGTCTGTAGATATAAAAGGCTCATTATAAGATAACAAACATAACGATTGGGAGGTGATTATGCAATCATCAAGACATTATTATGAATAATCTGTAAACAGAACACCCTGAATCTGACACACTGGACCTTAAACTTAGTCCCACAGGAACATCTTTAAAAATTGTTTTTTCTTTTCAATCCAGACAATCTTAGCACTTAGCATATCAAAGTACAGGAAACAGGAAAAAAAAAGAAAGTTGCCTGAGGTTTCTCGCCTGTTATTGCCGTTCAGAGCTAAAAGGGGGCCTGACTCACAAGGATTAATTTTCCTCATGTGCATTGTGTACCAGTTTTCTGTTTATTGGCAGCCTCGACTAGGAAAATTGCAAGCCAATAGACTGAACAAACTCGTTATATAATAACATCTCTCTCACATTAAATGTTTATCCAGCTATTCTCATGCAAATGCATCAGAGAGGAGTTATTGAATTAGTACGTCTCGTTAATGTCTCTTCTTCGTTGACATTACAGTGGTGAGAATTTAAATGATTAGGAAATGAAAAGGAGTCATCGCGAGCCGCCTGAAACTGTGAACCGCTAAACTAAATTAGATCTGCTAAGAAAACAAAGTGCAGGAGGTGCGAGCAGAAGAAAAACAAGTCCTGACTCCTGTGTTTGTTTTTATTTCTTATCGTATTAGTGAGTGCAATAACCGACATCGTCAGACTTTCTGTATAATGGCGAGATGAGGGAAGGCAGCCGCTAAGTGTTTCATTTCCAATGTTTTCACAGTCTGTTAGTCGTGTAGTGTTTAAAGCGGTTTCCTCCTCCTCTCTTAAATCATGTCACTGTCTGAGCCACATCCTGACAACCTCCAATAAAGAGACGCACGGCTGTCGGGCAGCAATAATTTCTCCTGGCACTATAGGCCTGTCATTGTTGAGGTTTTTGAGGAGCAAGTCAGAAACCCATTTGTGGTGGACGTGCTGCCGCTGCCGGGTCCAACGATGTGACACAGTTTTTAAAAAAAACGGGCTCCCAGTTTTGCACTTTGGCTGCCAGTTCGCGGGACTTGATGGTAAAGTCCAGGGGTTAGCTGAGTGAAGCACACACTGCCTCATTATCTCTTACAGACAGACCGACAGTGACACATGAGCACACACACACACTCTTTTTGGACGACAAAATGGAAAGTGACGCATACCAAAATTCTCTGGGGCGACTCGAGCCCTGAGGCCATTCAGCTAGAAACCGTGTGTGTGTGTGTGTATGTGTGCTGCATAGTGGAGATGGGGAGACTATAAGCAAGAGTGGGCTTTTTTAATGGTGAACACCATTATGTCTTACAGTTACAACTCATTCATAACTGCCTGGATTGTATTTCTAGACATTTCTAAGTTGGTTTAGGTGTTAAACATAAACCCAGTCTGAAAGCACCTGCTGTGTTACTTTTTATTTATTCGACATTTGTTTGGAAGATATTATTTGTTGGTAGATGATCTTTTGCTTTCCGTGTGGGTGATTGTCAGAAAGCAGAAAAGCGCCCAGCGCTATGAAAACAAAACTAAGTTATCCAAAGTTTATTGGATCTCTTGAGGACGTCAAAAGAAGCTCTAAATCCAACATTGCCATATCACGACAACCTTTTAAAGCTGAAATAATAAACCTGTCAGGAAACAAGCCTGTTTACTCATCCAGCAAGCACTGAGCAATATAAGCTGCAGTTGTTTATGCCAACCTGTTTTATATGAGTCCAGTATTTGCTTTTTTTTCTTCCACCTTTGGTTTGGTCTCCAATAACTTTCAGACAAAAAACAGCCTCTGATTTCTTCACCAGCTAGACGCTGTCTGTCTGCCATTTGGTGCTGGGCAGGTGGTGTACAATGGGATTGTAGTACCCAATCATGTTGTAATCTCCTGAAAATTAAATATAATGCTGGGGAATTTGCACTGAACCTGACTTGAAAATGTAATAAGCTTTTACTTGGACAAAGACAGCCAGGAAACCGAGGAGACGGGGAAAGACATGCAGTGCAGAGCCTCGGGTTGGAATAAAATCTGGACTGCTGCAGGAAGGACTGAAAAAGTTTACACTGTTTTTCTCTGAAATGTAAAGTGTAAAAAATATATAACACTGTCAGAGTTATGTTAGCCTACACTATACTTAAAACTGTAATTTGACAGTGACTTCATGTTTGGAAGCGTGAACTCGGTACAGTGTTGTTCATCCTCATGGTGATTGGTCGTTGTGCACGTATCTTCTATTAGACCAGACTGGATCTTAACTCAGGCAACGGAATATGATAAAAGTTGATGGAAAACATTACTGAAAGACGATGAAGGCAAATTGAGTGAAGAGTCTCCTCTGTCCTGTCTGATCTGATGATATTTCTGCTTTTGATGGATGGTTTCAGATTGAATATGACATCAAGAAAAAGTTTACTTTAATACTTGAGTACAGTTAAAAGTATGATGCATGGGGATCCAACGAGGACATGGTATTATGTTAGAGACATTTTCAGAAAACTATTCTGTTATTAACTTAATTAATAACCCAAGTGGACATAATCCAATGTTTTCAGGCTAGTATGCAAACGGATAGTTCTTTGTTTAAAGAACTGAGATCTTTGTGAGTCTAACAGAATTATACTGTTTGTTTACAGCAAATGGAAATCATTTCAAGATTCAGTTCAGTACCTTTTGTTCTTACACCAACACAACAAAGTGGAAAGAACACTATATTATTATTTAAACAGTTCAAAAACATTGTGTAAGTATTCCTCAGACCACAGAGGATGAAGGCAGAAATAAAACTACAATAAAAACTAAACAGAAAAGAGTTCAGGGGGATGTAGAAGATTTAAAAATACAAAAGAAGAATGAAACACTCATGGCATAATGAAATGGACATACATATCAAACACGTATGGCTTTGTTTTGACGTGTAGAAGGTTGCCAGTGTGAGATTAAGGAGACTTTATTTCCCTCTTAACAACCAGCAGTGGAAGAATGGCTCGGCTTTAAATCACAGAGGCATAAAGAGGCTTTAGTGGTCTATCAGTTCATACGCTGACACACATGCTGTGTGAATCTCTCTCTGTCCCATTCAGACTCGTACGCTCTCACTCTTTTCTTCCTTCCTCACATCGGCAGTTTAAAGGAGGCTAATGAATGACCTGGCCTCTATTATATAGAATTGAAGTGAGAGTGATAGAGCCGAGACCAGCAAGTGTTCATCAGAATACTGAATGCTGCTGCAGCTGGAAGACGTGCGATTGTCTTTGTGTGTACGCCTCTAATAATAAGAGTGTTTTTAGTTTTTTGTCTGATTGGATAGGAGACAAAAACCAGTCTGAGTGAAGCTCCGGACGGATTTTCTCAACATGGAGGTCAGGACCTCACGTGTCCAGACTTTCCTTTACTGTGACGTCAACACTTTTTTTGAATGAAGGCCATGAAATTTTGCAGAGACATTCATGTTCACCATATGATTTAAATGCATCACTGTCTCTCTCTCTCCTTTCTTCCTCACCTTCATGATCCCATTATGAAAACCTAAATGTGCAACTAAGTGTGAATTCAATCCAGGATGGCTGGAGATTGATCTTTATATCGATTGGCTTTTAACCGCTGCCAGGAACGACTCGGACTTCTCAACAATTGTCAGGTTAAAAACAAGGCTTATCAAGTGTTGGCCTCCATCTTGGCTTTAAAACTGACATCCCTCATATGTTATGATCCGCTAAACTTAGACGTTCAATATTACTAAATCTCCTTTCTTGTTAGCCTCACCACCATCTTTACTGGTTAGTTTTACCCTACCCTTCATCGTCAGTAGGGTAAACCTGTGTCATGACGGTCTGAACCCACTCCACCCTGTTATTGGGCGAACAATCCAGTCCAACGCTATGAATGCTTGGTCACCACAAACACCTTCTGCTTAAAACCTAAAAAATCATCCACAAGAAAACAATTACCACACCATATCGACCGGATTTCATGATCAGTAATTCAGAAGCAATTATTGAATAATTGAATTAATTCCAATCTCCCAATAATGTATTTTGACTGAGTATTATCCACCATTAATCGCCCAGTAAATAACATATTTTAATAATACACTGTTAATGGTCACCTTCCAGCTTCTTTAAAGGTCCAGTATGTAGAACTTAGTTGTATCTAGCGGTCTGATTGCTGCGTTGCAAGCTCATCACCCTCACCTTCTTGGTATAAAGAAGAAACATTTTAAGGGCCCTGTCTAGAGTCACTGTTTAGTTTAGTTTCAACATAGCCACCTCCATGAAAGCATGAAAACCTAGTAATGAATATTATATTTCATCCTAATATAATACACACTGCACCTTTAAGACAAAATCACCACATGAAGCTTCAAACCATATCACACAGTCTCCCACAACAGATTTGTTTTATCCTGAAAAACCACCACCCAGATTTGAATTCACGGACCTCATAATAATTCTGGTTATATTGGTGAACTGATCCAATCAAAGCTTTCCTTTAGCACCACCATTTGTACCCAAAACAATCAAAATGAAATCCATGAAACCTATTGATTACATTCATCACCCAAAGGACGACAGTTTCGTCCAATCGTCGGCTGAATTTGCAATCTTAACTCGTACTTTGCATAGTAAATCCAGTCCGGCTCTAGACCGTATCGTAGACCGTATTGTATGTTGGTATCATTGCAGCCTCTGTCCAATCTTTATCTCATATCTTCGCCATGAGGCAGTAACACTTTAACAAGCCAGTCGTGAAGAGAGACACGTGAAGACAATAATGACGATGCATAAAACCTTTTTAAACAACACAGCACATCCCATCCCTCTACTGCTGCTGGATGGAAACCTTACAGCTGGCAGCTGCACTTTTTTTATGTTGTTATTGTTCTAATTATACTGATAAGCTACATGATGAAGGGTGGCTATGCAAATGCACTTAACACGCACTAGAATAAAAACATAAAAAACAATGGTTAGTATTTATTGATCTGCTGTTTATGGTGCATAAAGACTCATCTGCTGTCCACAGCTGGTTGAGAGAGCTGTGGTCATTGTGTCAAGTGTTAATTGAGTTCTTTGGACAGACGCCCTCCAACCATATGCTGTCATTCAGTTTCGGCTAATGGCCTCAACTTGTTCAAGCTTGGGCAAAGAAGAGTTGACCCTTCTGCTATCAAGGATGATTGCAAAGCCCAAATAATGCACTCTGCGATGCAAAATCACATTTTGCTCACAGGCAATTACACTGGAGAATACTGAGCGAGCTACAGCACAGATAAAGACAGCTTCAAGTATATATCGCTGTCTAAAGTGGATTTATATGTTAACATGGGCAGTGTTGTGGATAAGAGGTTCAAATTGGATTCAATTTCAATTCATCGCATTTATTTATTTATTGTTCTTGGTTCTGAACAAAGAAAGATATAAGGTACAATAAATAGTTCATATAATGATGCCAAATCAATCCTAATATTATTTAACAAATTGGATCCATGTTGGTCTGGATAAAGCTCCGGAATATGACAGAAGATCAATGGTTTCTCCACCGACATTGAGGAGAATATAAAATGACACATGGATATTTCCAGACGTATCAGCGATGAGGGTGGTATCGTTTTCCAGACAGTTTGGTTGAGATAATTGGATTTAATAGCTTTAAGCACTTTTTATTGAATATCATTATCTCAGTGACATGATCCCTCTGTCTTTAGAGTTTTGTCTCTCACAGTCTTATTCATTTCTGTACCTCTTTGTCAAGGCTGCAGTGCTTTCACAGCTGAGGCAGAAATCTACCACAGACGAGCATATACTACGTATCAATGGTATGATATATTGATCGTGAGATGTCGGAGATTCAGACACAGAATGAAGTCATTAGTGCTGCCCTGTTTTATAGGTCAATGTGTACTTTTTCTGAAGATAAAGGTTAGTGTCTCCAGCTCTAACACTCCCAGCACTCTCTAACACACTCCCTGTCCGTCTCTCTGTGATTTCATGAAACCTGACCTCTGTGGTGTCTGCACTCAGTTATTTGGCAGGAGATGCCTGGTTTACAAGAAGTACTCAAATGCGTCATTAGTTTTGGTCTCTGTGAGTGTAACGCATCTCCTCTGAGGATGAGGGGAAGGTTCAGTCCGGCCACTGCAGGATGCTGCACTGCTTTTGTAAGCTGCGTCCTCATCCAGCCTCTGAAATGTGACACAAGTTAACCTGCTGTCTGCTCAGCCATCTGTGAAGCTACACCTGAACCCTGTCTATGATCACAATAGACGATAACCACCATCATTTTCTGTAATCGCCGTTCGAACAGGCCACCAGTCTGTTACAGGGCGAATAGACATGCAGTAGAAAGTTCATACTCACATTACACTCATAGGTAATTTAATGTCTTGTGACTGGGGTAGAAAACAGAAAACCCACGCAGCCATGTGAAGAACATGCAAACTCCACGCAAGAAAGGCACGGCCAAGTGATGAATGAACTTTCACCAGGACCTTCTGGCATTAAGTTGACAGCACTAACCACCAGCGTACAGTACCACCCTGTCTGGGAAACCAGAAATCCACAACCACCTTACTGCAGATAGAACAAAAAGACATAACATTGGCCAAGCCCGTTGTGTTCATCTTCTCAAATGTCATTTTTGATCATTTCCTGAAGGTGTCACCTTAACTTCTTGTACATCAATTTCTTTAATACCACCTGCCAACGTCTCTATTAGTTTAACTGAAAGGGTCAATGCTACTCAGTCATTTCCCTCCGCCTAACAAGGGCTTAATGTCAGATGCTGTCCGGCTGTGAGGAAGAGGAAATGATATTGAAGTTGAAATGTCATTTTAATGAATCTGGGTAAGGAGAAAAGTGACAGAGAGAAACCGAAACGTAACTTTTGTTTTGTAATTATTCGACAGTTTTTGTGTAATTCTGTGTGCACAGAACTAAACTGCAGACTAGAGTTTCAGATATTATAAGGGCCCAACATCATAGACCTTCATCAGTTCTTAAGCAGCCACACAGGAACTTAAACAAGTCCAACGTTTGCAAAATCTAAATGTGAAACTAGAATCCAACCAACCACTTCATCCCAGTATTCGTTATTTGACAGTTGTACCCAGTGCTATGGACACATTTCCCTCTGTACTGAACATAATATTCAGGTTTGATGCCCATATTTAGCATTGTGTATGATTTGTGTGATGTGCCCTTGCTTTGCGCACTGCTTGGAAATCGAGCTAATGGTTCAGAAGAGTCAGCGAGGCGCCACGACTTCATTTCATCACACTCCACTTACTTCATGCTTCTCACACTCTGTCACAAATACTTGTCCATTGATTGGTACTTATTTTGGTCTGATAATGTTTGTCTGCAGTGCACTCACACTCTCCTTGGCCTCTGTTATTCTCCCCGGCTGTCCCACTGATATCCTCGAGGAAATCAAAATGTTTGAACATTAGGCCAGGCTGCACCCTAATGATTAAAGTAGTTAGCTGATAAAATAAAACCCTTTGACACTACGTATATCTTTCTTTGAGAGATGGATGTGGAGGATGTGGTTAATGTGTAAACAGAGAATAAATTAGTTAATCAACAGAGGGGAAGCTTTAATCAGAGGTAACTCCTCTGCCATCCTCTCATTGTGTACCCTGCTTTTTACTAGATTGCATTATACTCCCTCTTGTCCCTCATCTTTACTTATGCCAAGACTTTCAGGAGAAAAGTGCACTGCTCAACCTCTCGGGTAATATAGGATAAATAATGTATCACGCTTTAGGCTAGACCCTATCTTATGGCCACTAAGAAATAAAATATATATGTAGAAGCAGAGAGAGATAGAAGGACACAGATACAAAGGGAGGACATTTATCCAGTTGAACTGACAGAGAGGAAAAGTGATGGGTGAGCGATAGAGACAGGGAAAGCCAGCTTGACAGAGATGGTGACAGATGTCCAGCTTCAGAAGTATTTCCTGTCTTAGCAGTGGGATATATACAGACTTTGCATTTGAGTGGCAAATCTCTTAGCAGTGTTGTTAGCCACCGGAATTGGAGATCAATTGGAGAATTGGCTCAGGGCACGAAATGTCCAGATTCAGGACAGGTGTCCTGATTTAAAGTGACTTAACTGATAAAGATTAGTGAGGTGCAAGGGACTGTCTGTTCGACAAATGTATAAAAAAAACACAGAAGACTAAGACTAAGTCACATTTTTAAAGGATTACTGAGAACATTGGCCAATAAGTCGTGTACCAAACAACCGAACAAGGGTCTTCTTTGTATCCATGGGACTGATACAAAAATGACTTTTAATGAGGATTTCTTCATCTTCCTCCTCTATGCTGACGATGTGATTATATTTAAAACCACTTAGTTAGTGTTAAAACAAACCAGTTTGGTTAAAAGAAACCAGTGTTGACTCTTGATGGTCACTAGGTAAACAATATTTATACAACATTGACATTGACTGTATTTTATCACCCTTGGAGTCCCCTATAAATGAATTTTCAGGCAATGCAATTATCTGTTCAAAGGTGGCCTAAGGGGTTTTGTGACTCAAATAAATTCATGCTTCTTCTGTTTTTGCTACATAGAGAGGACAGTAATTACTCTTGTGGCTACAAGAGGTCAAAAGTACCGGTAGAGTGTAAACATTGGTCTCTTTAAGGATTTTAATACACGGCCAGTGCTGTTATTTATCTTGTAAAGACAGTCTTCCAGTTGCCTCTCATGATTGTGGCTTAACTACTTTGGACTCAAGTACTATTTATTGGTCCAAAAGAGCAAAGAGAGAATTTGTGCTCATGGTTAACCACACGATCTCAGCAGATTTCATCACAGGTAACAAATTTCGTTGTCGTTTTCCAGTTGGATAAAGGATGCATCCAAAGCGGACCTCTTTAATTTGTAAGACAATTACAAAGGTCAAAGCTTTTATTTCTCCCAGTAAACAGCACAAGCATGCTCTTGTTACAACTAAACTCAAATAATGTGATTCATTGCTCTCCAGCCTCCTCAAAAGTCTGTAAAATAATTTCAGCTTACAAAATGCTGCTGGCAGATTTAACTGAGCTCCAACATCGAGCTCACATCATTGCTGTTCTTAAGTCCCTGCACTGGCTTCGAGGTATTTTAAGGATCGATTTTTAAGATCCTGGTAACGTAAATATATTCTCACTCTAGCACTTGACTGCATGGTTGATATGCACCAAATGTCTCTGACCTCTGCAGCACCCTCAAGTTCACAGACTGACTGTCTGCTGCTTGCTGTACCACAAATTTAAAGACTACGTTGAAGCTACATTTTTTTAAGTGTACCTCCATAATCCTGCATCAAACCTAATTTTTCCCACTGTGTGATGTTTTTTGCTTAATAGTTCTGTTTACATAGAGGCTTATCTTCCACTAATAATCAGAATAATAACCACCTCTGTTGAAAGAGACCGACCTAATCTGGCCTGATTGGAAGGAATTAATAAATAAATTAGCAAATGAAGACTTCCTAATCTGTTCAATATGAAATAAATTAGCAAATGAAGACTTCCTAATCTGTTCAATATGAAAACGTTAGTGCTTAATCACTATGTAACTGCTTAGTTTGATGGTTCTCTATGTTCTTTCTGTGCACATGGGAGGTAAAGTTTAGAATATTATTCAGAATATATATTATTATATAGATTTAGTAACACAGAGTCTAAACAAAGACAGAAAACTCTTTATTGCTTCCAACAGATTGGAGCTCATCACAGATCCAACCCTTCTGTTCTTACCTTCAACAACAGAAGCCAGAGGTTGTTGTAAGTCGGCTCATTTCTTCGATTGACTTGACAGACGTGAAGTTTCACTTTCTACTTTTGGCTGTGATTAAATCAAACCTTCAAAGGGACAAACTGAGAGGGAGAGTCAGGCACACAGAGGGAATGAAAAAAAAGACACTGTGCATTTTCCAATCAGTCGCTGTGCGAATCAGGGGAGCTTGAGCCTTTTGTGTGTTCGCCGTGCACAATAACACCAGCATCTGCTCTCATCCTCTGGTTAACTGCCTCTGGAAATGTCTTCAAAGGAAAACACGTGTGTGTGTGTTTACTGGCAGGCTGAGGACCAGCGTGGGGTGAAGGAAAGTTGAATAGAAGGTCCACAAAGGAGGAGGAGACAGGGGATGATTGATGTGTGATGGAGGAGACGGAGGAGAAGAGATCAGCAAAGCATGAAAAAAGTGAAAGTGTTTGCGGAGGAAGAAAGCAAAAGAAAGTTGAGAGTGAAGGATAAAAGGGTTGCTGCAGAAGGATGGAGAATACTATTTGCATGTGGGCGTCTCTGTGCAAATTAAAGGTTAACCAGGTTAAAGAGCAACACGAATTCACTTGTAAAGGTCTTAAACACAGGACAATACTCTGGACTCTGTATTTTTATGTATTCTCTATATTGAATCTGCTCATTTGGCGTCTTGACGTCTCTCTCTGTCTGTTGTTCTGCTGTTTCTTTTAACAGCAATCTGCCGAAAAGCAATTTTCTCTTCAAGAGACTAATTTATCTTATCTGTTCTCGACTCTGCATGGCGGAGCGACTGCTTCAGGATATTAATACTTGTGGACAGAAAATTAGAAAAGACAGACGACAAACGTCAAGGACACAAGTCAGCAGCTAAAGATGATTTAGGAGCCTGGCTGCTCATTTACACTCTACACTCTTGTGTTAGTTGATACTCGGTCTTGTCTCTGTCTTGGACAAAGAGGACTCGGGATTTTATTTCAAGACCAGTCAAGACCACAGCTGTGGGTATATGACCAGTGTTTCCATATAATTCACTTAATAATGTCGAGTTTCTCCCACCACAGTTTCATAATTAACAACAAACATCTCCGTGGCACAGAAAACTAAAGAGAGCACAGAAGGAGTCGGGTCGAGGTTTAACCAGGTTTAGCTGCCTAAGGAAGCTACATACTGTCTAGTCTTGGTCTTGACCCCTCAAAGTCTTGGTCTCGTCTCGGTCTTGGTCTCGGTTTTGGCTGGTCTTGGCTACAACATTGCCGTATGCCAGATTGTCCATTTCCCATGAATTTGGACCCCATACAGCGAAGGCAACATGCCGTCAGTGACTTTTAGTGAGATGACTAAACACAACACAGTGGAGGCCACAAAGTCAGCTGAGTCACTGTTGATAGTAGCTGTTCTCTGTTTATGTCGGGGGTCAGTGGGACATTTTTCAGATGTGGCCGTGAATTTTTATCCTGCTGACGCTCGCAGCTGCTCGCCAGTTACTCCCTATCAACACATCAGCAATAAATTAGCTGAGGCGGCATGTTTTAATGAAAACAAAAACAAAATAATAACAATAAATTACAGTGTGAGAACACATCAGACTGCAGCCAAACCTCGCCACAGAGCAGAAAGTGAGACAAAGAGTTTTCTGACCCCCAAAAACAGAAATCTCTGCCCAGCAGCAGCTCAGACACTTCATCAGTTAACGTTTTTAACGTAATAAAACACGCAAATGTACCTAATAAATACACTTCTCATCAGAGTCTGAGCCTGGGGTCACATATCGTTCTTATACAAGAAAAGGATTTTGCCCTTTGGCAGAGTCTTGATTCTGTTCTGGCTTTTTTTGGCCACGCTGCATCTGTTCTGCTCATTCAGCTGAGGATGAATGGTGTTTGGAGGCCAGGCCTCGGTGCCTTAAAGTGAAAATCTTTTCTGCCTCTCTGCGCCTCAGCACTGTGACAAGTCAGACAAGAGAGGCCTGATAGCAGATGGAAGTCACCTAAGTTGGTTTCACCTGACGTGCCTTTTCAGTGCGCTGAGATAAGCAGACACATCCAGCTCTTTGCACCCGAGGACAAAGAAAAAATAAAATTGCATTGTGACATTTCGCTGAGTGTGGACAGTAAACAAAGAGGAGCTCCTCTTCCTGACGTATTGTTTCCACACCGCTGGGCCATATGACACTGATTTAGAAACTGATTCTGTGACCTATATAGATTAAACTGCATTTCCTCCCTATTGTGTCTGTTTGATACAGAATATATATGTTTCTGGGGCAAATCTACATCCAGTCTGCACCTGACACTAGTGGAAAGGGACTCAGTACATCTGGGCAATATTTCCCAGAAAAATCCCCTGGCACACATGAAGTAATTTTACCTCTCTGGTTTGTTTGGAATACCAAGAAAAATAGAAAATAATTAAAGGAAAAGGGCATCACAGTACTGAATGAAATGTCACGAGTGCTTTGAAGCAAATGGCAGCACATGAACGTGTTCTGAGAATAACTTTCTTTCTCTTCCTTTTCAGAGTCAGGCCATGCGTATTGTTCGGACAGTCGGCCAGGCGTTCGAGGTTTGTCACAAACTGAGTCTGCAGCACACGCAGCAGAACGCTGACGGACAGGAGGACTGCCACAGCGAGAAGAACGGCAGCGACTCCATCGCAGGTACCCGGACGTGAACACACATTTTATGTGGTATCAGCCCCTTGTTGACTTTCACGTTACAACTTCGAAGGATCAGAAGGCAGCGTAAGACAGAAAAGCTACAGAGTGCAGGGTGCATGACTCGTGTGGGAGTTCTGCATTTTAATGGAAGTTATTGAACTGGAAAAAGTATCTGTTGCTACCTTGTTGAAGGTTCATGAAGTAAAGGCAGCAAATGGAAAGGATGAAAAGCAGAAGAAGAAACACAGCTTCTTTTGATGTTACGTATCCAGAATTGAGCTGGTCTTTCGGGAGCATCACGTCAGAAGGCCAGTGAATATTTCCGTGGTGAAAGCCTGATGAAAATATTCTATGATGTCCTTCTCACACAGAAAAACACAACAGACATAAACGCAACAGAACACGTATGCTATGCAGAGATGTGTAGGTGGAGCTGATGTAACCATTCAGGGTTTGCTGAAGCAGAGAGTGTGCAGGTGGAAGAGGCGGAGGGTCTGTCTGGTTGCAGCTGTAGAAAAAGTTGTGAATTTGTCTAAAAAATGAGGATGTCTGAGAGACTCTTGGACAATGTCTATGCATTCAAATCAATGTAACATTTAAAGGTCCAATAAGTAGAACATAGTGTCAAGTAGTGGTGTAGTTGCTGGTTGCAGCCGCCTCGCCTCACCCTCTCCTTCCTAGTGTGAAAGGGAAGAATGGCTGCGTGGGAGAAAAAACCTCAGCTTCGAAGATAACAAAAACAGAAAGATTCTCACTTCCAGATGATGAAACACTAAGAGAAGACATAGTTATGCATATTATATTCCATTTCTGCCATATTCTGTTAATAGAACCTTTTTAAGGAGATGCATGACAAAGCATGATTCAAACATAGTAACAGTAACAGTAGTTTTCATCAAAGAAATGTTAAAATAATGAGATTTTTGGTCGGGCGTCGTGGTAGCTCAGCAGCTAATGCGTGTCCATATAATTACTGCAATGTCCTTCCCCGTCCATCGCACATTCCCTCTCAAACAAAGGCAGAAATACCACTAAAATATTCATTTTTAAAAGCTGCAGCTTTGCCCTCCTCGTTTACCAGCAAGGATCTCTAAATCCTTTCTCCTATCCTCTCTGGATATAACAAGAAAGAAAAACTGTTCTGTCTGTTATGATGATATTGTAGTGACCAAGGTAATCCTCTAAAGAACGGGAAGAAGACAGCATCCATTCGCTCCTGAGTGATCGAGGCTTCAGCGCAGTAATGCTGCAGAATACACGACACTGCTTTAGACAGAGAGGAAAAAAAAGTTGTTGTTTTTTTAGGTCATTGAATAAAACAGAAAAAAAATATCAAACTGTATCATCACGGCCGCGGCGGATTGAATATAAAGTCCAAAAATAACAGACAGTCCTGGCAACACCAGTGCTCACAAACACCAACCTACACACTTCTCACACAGTCATATGCCCTTGGATAGCACAAACAGATGCACACAGACTCCACACACACACACACACACACACACATACACATTCCTGCCTGCATTGTGCCCAAGTTGGCAAGCCGGAGAGGGGTGATGCTGGAGTGAATGTCACGGATGAGTCAACCCAAAGAAAGAAGGCACCGCACACAACAACACTGGTGGGCTCAGCTACTTTCATCTGTTGCCTCGTGCCTGGACAGGATGGGCTTCACTGCAGCTCGGGGACTCGTGGCTCAGAGTGAGGTCTGAGAGGACGGACATGGGGATTCAGACTTTGGAAGAGTCCACGAACAGAGCTCTTTCACACACATCGTTCCAGTCATTACAGCAGCCAGTGCTGGTCACCCTCCCCACTGCGATCTGAGAGCGCCAGGCTGGGGTATGTTATCTCCACCAACCCCCCCATCCCATACCCCCTCCAGTCCTCCAGACGAGCTCGCTTTCACATGCTGATGAGCCCAGAGATCTCCCACCCTTTATCACTGTACATTCGCACATAACGAAAGAAGACCCCACACACATACAAACTCGGGCTTTTACACACACTCGCTGTCACGGTGTGTTGAGCAACACGAGAGCCGTCACGCACAGCCAATGAGCTTATCTGGAGAACTAATTATCACGGCATTGAAAAGGAGGAGGGAGAGAAGAGTTGGAGATAGCGGATTAGAGGACCAGGGAGCTGGAAGAAAGCATCGCTAGCGGAGGGGAGGAGGAAGAAGAGATGGATATTAAAGGGGAACATGAACACGAGATTGTGGAGGACAGGAGGAGGAGGAAAAGATGAGATGTAGCTGTGAGTTAGAGAGGAGGAGGAGGAGGAGGAAGAGGATGGAGAACTGGGTTGAGCAGCAGGAAGTCAGAAGAAAAGGAGACGCAGCAGAAAGAAGATTGTCTCAGGAAGTCAGAAGAAAAGGAGACGCAGCAGAAAGAAGATTGTCTCCGCAGCATTTCAGAACAATCTTTGAAAACAATGCAACATAAAATGAACAATATAATCTCATTAACAAACAAATAACTGAATGGCTTACATCACTGGAACTAATAAGTCTTACTCAATGGAATATAAAACCAACCCATGCAACGATAATATTATCATTACAGTTCACATTAACATAACAGAGCCAGCAGCATTCAGCAGTTCGATGATCACTAAGGACTGAACACTGCATCAAAGCCTGCAGGACACACAGCTCGTTGACTTGTCAGCAATATTCACAAATGGTAATATATGCAACAAATACACAATTTGGATTTCTTCATGCTGCCCAAAGGTGAGATAATTACACTTCCTAAAAGCCTGTAGATTAAACGAGGCAGATCATTTCACTTTAATTAAATATTTATTAGAGCTTATTTGGTGAAACAAGTCAGGCCGCTCAAACAAACCGCCGTCTAATAGTTAAACTGTAAGATACTGCACATTTGAGATATACTATACTATAATACTAATGCAAACATTTAAAGAGCCCATTAGTGTTGCTCCACAGCCCATCTGTCCAAAGAGTTAAAGGATAAAAACATTACAATAACTCTTTAAGATGCACACCATGTTGAAGCCAGTGATTAAAAAGACATGAAATGATTTAGTCAGTTGGAAATATTTCGTATATTAAGCTAAATTACTCAAAAGTGGTTCAGTTCAGCCGTTAACAGCAAAGAATTGTGATGCACTTTTTAGTAATAACAAACTGATAATACATTTTTATTCATGCAGCGCTTTTCATGATAATCAAAGACGCATTACAGGAGTTAAAATCATCAAACACACATAATTAATCACACATTAAAAGCAGCTTTTTAAACATTTTTTTGGAAAGTTCCAGAGGGCTATATGGAGAGGACACTGTCTCCCCAGGTCTGGTGCTCGGTGCTGAGTGGTGAAGACAGATTAGAGGATCAGAGGCTGTGAGATGGAGTGTGGTGGTGGAGTAGGTCACTGAGGAAGCAGGGGGTCTGGTTATGGAGGGCTTTGTGAGTTAGGAGAAGGACTTTGTGGGACGGTGGAGCCAGTGGAGTTTCTGGAGATCATGGGAGCCAGACTGGGTGAACAGATGGGCAGTAGAGTTCTGGATATATTTAGGACTTTGGATGATGTGCCATAGAAAATGCTGCTACAGGCATGGATCAATGTTTGAGCAGCAGAGAAGAAAGCTGATGGGTGGAGACGAGCTGTGTTTTTTAGGTTGAAAAGGGCAGTTCTGGTGATTTTACTGACGTGATGTTAAGTTTGAAGAAGTTGGCTTGCATACAGTGATGAAGGTGGAGGTGGGATGGACAGTGGAGGTGAGCAGCTAACGGAGAGAATGAAGTTGGAAGAGGAAGTTGCTGCAGGAAACAGGAAGGAAACGAGGCAGATACAGACCTAATCGCACAGAAAAGCACACTGAATACTCAGCCGTATCTGGAGAGAGGCAGGTAATCTGCAGTGAAGTTTGTTGAAGTGTGTGGCAAAGCAAATCAGAGCCGATGCAATTTGAACATCTGACATGATTTTCCATTTCCCCTCACTCTGAAGAGCTACTGCGAGATACAGCCAGGTTTCCGTTTGGGGTAAATAAAAACAAGATAGAGATCATTGATCTTGCAGCGACCTTGCAGCTAAAGCGAGAACTTTGCCAGATGAGTACTGCTGTCATCTGGAAATGGAGAGGTGTTTTTTTTACTGCTCTTTGAAGAAAATACTCATGAATATAAGGGTTACAAACATCCCTACGTACCTCGGGTCTTTCTTGGCTTTTAGATGTATGCTGCTTCTAATCTGTATGTTAATGTACATTGTACAAAGAAAAGACAAAGCCTGTTCCATCATGTTGTGCTATAAAACAGAAATAGATCCAGAATAATAAATAAATCTGAGTTTGAAGATAGAGAATTTGAAGATACATTGAAGAAGGTTGGAGATTCAAGCTTAGCACTGTCCTGGATAAATGGTTATCAGAGGAGCCATGATTTGAGAGTCTCATTTTCTCTAAGTTAAGATGTTACAACACCTCCAAAAATGGCTATCGTAAGATCCTGCAATCATCATTTTAGAAGGCTTTTTCAAAGATTGCGCTCCAGTAAGTGGACAGAGTAGGAAATTGCCAAAATGAGTGTGCTAGAGAGGCAGGTGATAATCTGCATCTGTCATAGGTATCATGGAGTCTACATCTGGGAACATTTTGGGGCTGTAAACATCAGAGAAAAGAAAGCGGTGCAGCACCCTGAATTAAATGAGACCGTGCGATTGAAGCTGTATGAACCCCCTCTGGAGCTTTTCTCCACCACAGCCATCCCCAGATCCCCTCCAATGCAGATCTCAGAGTCTTCACCGATGGGTTTTGCAGATCAGACAAGAAATGAGAGATAAGCCCGTCTTGAAGGCTCAAAGGAAAACAGAGTTTCCACGGGTGACTCATCAGGAGAAATCAAAGAGTGATGCCTGCTTGCTGGATTTACTTGTTCTAGTAGTAGTGAGTCACGGCACACATTAGGATCTTTGTTGTTTTCATGTTTTTGAAATGCTTTTTTCATGAAACTTGCTGTAAGATGCTGCTCGTAGGCATCCTTGAGTAAATATGAGTAACTGCCATGTATTCTGGGTGGAAATGGGTTTGCCACTTAAGTGAGCATGGTCCCAGTAGCTCCAAGAGCAGTCATATATTTTTAGTACGCTCACATTGCAAGAAAATGCAATTCTGTCTAGTAGGAAATTGTCAATAACCATGCTTGGACAAGAAACGAGAAAACAAATCACATAGAAGTAAAATATTAACTGGAACACCTTCATTTTCCCTGTTACATCATATTTTATTAGGTGAGGCTATGATACACAGCCAGCGACTTCAGGCTTTGTATTCAGGGGAAGAAATGCTGCAGCCGCTCTGAGAAGCAGTAGTTATGTTCTGGTGAATGGCCTGGTGAGACAACTCAAATAAACTTCAACAAAATTCAGGCCAAGGCAAAGACAATGTTTTCATTATGAGGAGGTTTGTGACTCCCATCTAGGTGCTAGAAATGATGTTTTTGTGCTGACTTCATTGGAATATTTTAAGATATGAAGATGGACGACATGACAGCTCGCTTAAAGTGAAGCCAAAATGTCTCGACGTGTGACTGGTGGCATAAAACTCGGCTCATATATGTTAGCAGATCTGCCAAATTAAAAAAAACACGTCAAATACATTTTTCTGTCATTCTATGATGTTAGTTGAAAAGTTCATGATTGACACCAATTTAGTCGGCAGGTTGCCAATCGTCACTGCACAAAGTCTGACTTCAGTTGACGTCACCAGCGCACGATGCCAGCAGACATATCTGGGATGTTTTGGCTTAATTTTTTAGTCCTGTCAAGTGGAGGTGCGTCATCCATCTAAATCCAGTGCATGTCAGTGGTTTCAGTGTATTAATCTGGCACAGCCTTCGACAGAGTTTTATTGAACTAAACTGGATGGTTTCCTTAGTCAGAAAAGAGAAAGAACGTCTCAGCTCAGTCGAGTCAAATGACAAATGGAGCCCAGTTTCATTAGTCAAGCGCGGAGGGCTGAGGGAAAAGAAGGCGTAAGAGTGCTCCACATAAACTGTTTTGTTTTGTCTCATTCATGGGGAATATTGTTGATCTCCATTGTTAATGATATCTGCTTCACCGAAAAAACACTCTGTATCCAATTTGGTCCGATTTGTCCCATTAAAAATGTATTAACAGTAATGAGAACACTGTTTGAAAACTCCAAACACAAAATGGAAACTCCCATGAAACAAGAGACGGCTGGCAGCATTGTAATATTTTCAGATCTCTACTGTATCACAGCTCTTTGTGCGGGACTAACTTCACTGTATTTACACATATATTTTGTCCTGTTATAATCATATTCTGCTTCTGTGGATAATGTTTCTTACCTGGGTGCCTTTTATGTGTGTCCAACCCATGTGTGCGTGTGTACATGCTCATGCCCACATGTGTGTATGCAGGCGTGCGTGCTTATCCACCTGTATGTGTGTGTACTTTCCTCGGCCCAGCTCGGGAGCTAACGGGCACGGAGAAGACGGCGTCCGTCACCGAGGAGACGGACATCGACGCGGAGGAGGTGATCCAGGCGGTGCCGGCAGCAGAGGAGTCGAACCTCAATAGAGGAGTCACCGATCTGGACGCCACAGCCAAGACGCCCGACCTGAACCACTCGGAGAACAAGGTAAAGCGTCCCTGCTTTTTTACGTACGCGTGAGATTTAAGTCAAATCCCCTCCCCATGCTTGGTGCCAACGTGGCAGTGGGGAGAATGAAGGGAAGGATGACATGCAGCATGGAATTGAACCTGGGTCGCTGCATTCAGGACCCCGCCTCGGCACATGTTCTACCTAATGTGTAATTCTTCTCACTGCAAGACCACACAACTCAAGAATGGCAGTAAATTTAATGCAGTTCATTCTTTGTCGCAGCTTTCCACAAGTTTGGTGACGGTCACTATGGTTACTGTAGCCTTTGATCAGTGGTTGGCATTGGAAACTTTTGACAGGTAATGTCAGCTTCTATGGACATTTTAGCTGTTTGTATTAGTTCGAGTGGCCGTGGCTTCAAATGGGACATAGTAGGGAGAGAAGTGCAGAACATCAGTACACCTCTTCCACCAGATTAGCTCTGGTCCTTGAACTGACTCCATTCAGTATTCAACAACAGTCAACAATAAATAATCTTCTTATTGGGAATAAACCTGCGTCCTGCATGAACTGTGCGGACATGAATAGGTGAATAATGGCGGTACTTGGAGAGCCTAATATTTCCTGAGGTGGTACAAGGTGTAAAATGTTTGAGAAACAGATTTATATGCAAATCTCCAGGCTCAACCACCGTACAGGTATGTCTGTATTACAATTGACCCAGCAGCATTTGTAATTCAGATCCGCACCTAAATTTAATAGGTTCTTTCCTCGGCCCACGCTTCAACCTTCCACCAAGTTTCATTAAAATGTGCCGGTACTTTTTTACAAACAAACAAACAAACTAACTAACAAGTCCCCGAGGTTAAGGCACCGACCATGAACCGTGAATGTAACGTGCCCGCTTTGTCTTCTCTCATTTAATCTCATTTCGTTACTGTGTTATAAAAGCCAAAAGAATAACAAAATAAATGTTGCAAGAATGTTCATGTTAGAATTTGGGAGTCAGATCTCCCCCGAGGACGGCTGTAAAGACATGTCTGTGCACCAAAATCTCAGTTCAGGTTCAGGCTTGAGCAGCTGGCAGGAAATCAAATATCTGTTCAGTCAGTCCAGGTCAGACTGACCCAGGAGTAACAGTGGAAATTCAAAGTTTACACAAGCTTTCAGATTTCCTAGCTTTATGACTTTTTTTATTCCACTTTGATTTAAATATTTGTGCCTGCATTAACCACCACTTAAATCGAGTTAACACCACAAGTCTGCGTGTATGTACGGCATGAGCATAGAAATAGCTCCGACCGCTTGGTTTCCATTCAGAAGCTGTCATCAGTATGTTGGCAGCTGAGCTCTGAGAGTACCACGCTAGTCATGCAAGTTTATGTCTTCGTGTTCGTGGGGGCGTCATAGTGTTAGAGATTTGATACAGCCCAGTCAGAGCGTCTGCTCTCCGGCCCCGCGGAAACCCGCCACCAACAGTCTGTGTAACCAGAGAAAGGCTCTGCGGCCTGACTGGAGGTGTGTGAGCGCTGCCGTCTGGCTCAGCGGCGTCGTAGCTGTTGTTTACTTGGATTTCCAGCAGTTCGCAAGGGTGTAATTGTGTATTTCGTTTGAGGCAGAAGTGGGAGGACGATACGCCGCGATGAGGGCAGAGAGAGGGTGCCGGTGATGTTTATTACCCGACTCTTTGGCTTGAGACCTTGGGCTCTGCATCAAGTTGGCAACATTGGAGTATCATAATCCTTTTATTCTGTTTTTATTTTTTTATTGCTTCCCTCTGCTTGGCCTTGCTTAGTGAGAGAGGACAGCAGTGGACAAGGATAGAAGGCTCATTTTCATTCAGTGCTTCATTTTACGGTGAAATATACTTTTATTACAACAATTATTTATTCTGTTTACAGTCTATTTAGAGAAATTGCAACCATGACTCCTTTAAAGAGAGTTGGATGTTCTTCAGAGTCAGTGTGTTACCTACAGCAGACGGTGGTCAGCGTGACAAGCAGACAAGGATCCTGACACAGAAACAGAGCTCAGCATTGCTTGTTCGGGGTCAGCAGAAAAAAAACATAGTTCAGCCACATTAATAAGCAGTTTTAATTCCCGGCCACATGCACCATAAAATAGGAGGCAACATTTCATCTCCTCCAACTCTTGATGCAAAAAATTCAAACTATGAACCGCTGTGAACTCGCTCATGAACATTACAGCGGCGTGAACCCAAAAATAAACAGATTTTTCTGTGATTTGGTTGCACTAAATGAGTCAAAACTATGAGGAAATAACCACATCATGATGGTGGTTTGTGAAAAGTCTGAATTCATACAAACTCATGAGTCCAAAGTATTTAAAAATGCTTGTTTACTGAGCAGAGTTTGGCTATATGCTACGTAAGTAAAGTAAAAACAGACAATTATCAGGTAGTCCAACTTTCTTGCTCTCTTTTATCCAGGCAGTCTCCTTTTTTGTTTGGTCTCTGTATTAATATGAATTTATATCATTCGTTATATCATCACTGGTAACTAAGGCGTGTTGAACAGTTCAGTGTTTCATGTAGGCAAAGATAATGGTTTTGTTTCTGTATTGGAACAGTCAACACTTTTTAAAACATTTAACCAAACTCAACAATCTTTCTATGAGTGTATAAAAGTGTTTTAGCGGCCCAACAGTCTCCGTTTGCTTCAAATAAGTTGCTTATCGGATCTTTTAACAGCTCCTGAAACTCACTTTCCGACAGCAGAACCAGGGGACTGCAACCGCTTTTACCTTTCTGAAATCCACAATCTCAACAACAGTGCCCCGTTTACACGGCAGCTAACTCAGTGTGCAGAGGTGCAAAGGTAAAAAGAGTATGATTTATTTATTTTTTTTATTCTTCCTCCATTTTCTTGATTTATTACATCGAGACCACCAAGAAACTGAATTCTTGAAGAGAGCTCAGGCAGTCGATGCTTTGCAGCCCGGCTGTTTGCCTCTGAGTGAACAGGTTTCATATACGGATTTATGAACAGTTCTTACAGGATGGATACATGTCGATTCTTCCTCGTTGCATTCGTCAAAGAGGATTAGTAGTATATTAACATATTTTGTTTGAAACAGGACAGAAAGATGAGCCACACTCAAGTTTTATTGAAGCTAGTATTCATTACACTTTAATTCATATATTGTGACGATACTTTCTTAATAAACAGTGACTGCGTGGTTCATGCAGCTGCTCTTTTACCAGATACCAAAAATCAAGATTCATCACTGGGCGCAAGAGAAGCTGCAGCCTGAGAAGCAATTATCTCAGCTCATGTCTGCCAACATGAGCAGCCTCGCATTAGTCCTGTTCTCTGCTGGTCAGACGGCACCGAAGCTAATTCAAAGGAAAGTTTTTGTTTTTGCAGTTCTTCATGTTCTTTTTTTCAGCTTCCCAGTGAAAATGTCAAAAAAGGAAAAGCCCCGATCTGTCGTTAACTCTGGGTAATTCCTCAGGCAGCCTCAATTAACTGTAAATAATTAAACAGACAAGCTGTGAGGCGACACTCGAGGCCAGAGTGTATGAAACCTCTCATCAAGACACAAACGAGTACTGTTATGTCACTTCAGGCTCCGACATACCTGTTAACTCTCCGCATGGTGACTCGGAGACCCTACAAACCCAGACTGTTCACGTGTTTAACAGTCCCATTAACGTTAGAGTTATGAGACTTTTCATTACAGCCCCTTGATTGAAAGCAACACGGCGTGAAATCACTGAAACAACGAGCTCTCGGCGACGACCTCTATTCTCAGGTCATTGGAGGAAGTGTGTGCCTGTGCGTGTGTGTGTGTGTGTGTTACGGTTTGTGTAGCTGTTTCGGCATGTACATGTACTGAATGTATTCCTTTCGATTTGTTTCCTTCAGCGCATTTGTCACTCTTAACAGCTTGACAGATTAAATGGGAATGCGGAGGGACAGGGGGAGGAAGGTAACATTGAATAGTGTGTGTGTGTGTTTGTGCGCCTTTCGGTTCGCGCCCATGTGTATGCATTTTTATTACACAACTGTGTTTGTGTGTGTGTGTGTGTGTGTGTGTGTGTGTGTGTATTTTCCCGAGCGGGGAGGGGATTTGATTCACTACAGGGTTTCTCTGGAAGCTCATGAAAGGGAAAGCAGCCTGTGAGTGTTAAAGTTCATTCTCTTCCTGTCAGCTCCCGTTAGACTGACAAATCCCTCGGCGGCCTGCGTTCAAACGTTCCCGAGGGACTCGGGGAGCTCACATCAATCCTACCTCGGGGCTCCGTGTCCGTGGGGTCGAGTGGAGACGGTTACTTTTGAACCTTCCAATTGGAAGGACGAGTCACAGTTTAGATAAGTGCGTTTTACACATTTGGAGAGGACGTACTTTGGCGGAGACAGATGCTCGTCGATGGTTTCAGTAAAAAGTGAGATAACGCTGTGCTCGAAAAAAAACGACCAGATGATTTCAAAGCCGTAAAACTCCCTCTTACATAAATCTTGTGTTTATAAGCATCTCATTCAGAATTCAGAATATCCGACAAAGAGAGAGAGAGAGAAGGACATCGTGTCTTCTTCATAAAATAAAGCGAGGCTCTGACAGAAGTTTTTGCCTCTGGCCCGCTTTCAGATGCTGTCATGCAGGTGTAAACACTCTGATCCATGAGTGTAGCCCTACAGGCAGCACTCCACTCACAGCACGCTTCCTTTTTTCTTTTCTTTTTTGTCCCCCCCTCCTCTCATCCCATCATTAGCACGCCTCAGTTGTTTCAGACTTCAAATTAGGAGCGCGACCTAACATGGACGGATCGCTGATGGGACGCGACGGGCACAGGCCAGGGAGTGCAAAAGGTCATGAGGCCTCCTGTGTCAGAGCCTCTGTTAGAAGTGACTGCATTGTTGGAAAGTCACAGAGTGTCATTGAAAAGTTAGCGTGTCCTGATTGTGTGTTGTTTTTTGCTCGTATCTGCTAAGAAGCACTTTATTTTACAGCTCTATAATTTTCACGTCGGTTCGTGCCTCAAAGCACGGCTCGTTGGCTCTTATCGCTCAGATATATTCAACAGTTTCCAAGATATTGTTTTAAAAGAACTATGTAATCTGTGCATGAACGAACATTTACTTTGGTTTGAATTAAGATTTTTGTATCAAATTTTCTTCGGGAAACGTCTAGAAAATGATTCAGAAGTTAGTTAGTTCGTTTTTGTTACCTTTATATTACAGCTGTAGAGCATACAGAGAGTACCATATCATTAAAATGCATCTCCATCTCGATCTCAGGTTTCCTTTGATGGTTTCTCTGTGATATTTAGTATATTTATCTTAATATCTGTGCGGAGGAGAGCCCGTGTGGATCTGCTGCAGCTGAAAGCTTTGAAGTTCAGAGGTTCAGACAGCTTCTCTTCATAAATACTGATGCAGTGTTTGAACATCACCTGAGCGCCACGGTTCGTAAATGTCACCCAATGCCAGAGACTGAAAGACTTTGTGCAGCTGGTGTCACATAATCTATCCATGCAGCCCAAGTTCGTCACTGTTCGACACCCTGATCCAGTAATCCAGGACTCAAGATTAATATGAATGGCATTTTCACAGCTCGTATGCAAACAGACATTAACTACACATGACATTAACTATGAATGCACTATAAAACATGAGCACGGTGCACCGCTGAGTGCTTTTATCGTGCGAAACCGTAAACATCCTGGATGCTGCTTTCACACGTTTGATTGGTTACCTGACCTCGGGACAGCTGTGCAATGATGAAGTGTGAGGAAGGAGCTTCGGAGGTGTGAGGAGGAAGTTGTGTTCAACGCGAAATGGAAGAAATCACAGTTTTCTTGTTTGTGTGAGTCGGAAACGGATTTGTTGACAGACATTACACAGAGTCTAGAAAACACGCTGCAGCGCCAAGAAGAAAGGTGTTAGACGAAGAAAAGGTTAGACAAGGAACAAACTCCTAGAATGCAGTCAGTGTGCTCGCACACTCGTTTGCCTGAAAGCACGCGTTAGGATGACAGTAAGTGTATGCAGAGGAGATGATTATACTGAAAATATATGCAGAAAAGACACTATGTTCCTCTTATCTTATTCTCTTTACTCACTCAAATATTGGATAATGCTTCACTTAGACGTTTTTATAATTTCACAGAGATAAAGACCAAAGATCATAAGGTCTGTCTGTGAACATTATTTCTGAATTTTATCAGTTTTAATCATAAAATCAAAGAAACACCTCTAAAAGCTAAAAGGCTTTCAATACTTTCACATAACATCATATAAATAAAGTCATATCTGCATAACGATATAACATGTTATTACCCATGTGGATTAGACATAATCTTGGATTTCAAGAGCAAACAGGGCAGAAGAGGCAGGACGAGTGTTTGTCCGAGCTGTCGTTATGCCCTAATGTTATGTTTTAAACTTACATGTAAGATACAGCAAAATATCATGATATCATATTTAGGGATGCGACACTGTGAGATCTGTCTGTCTCAGAAAATAGGCGATACTTCTGCTGCCTCGCTGACATTTTAAACAGACGTGATGATCACGAGTGACGTGACAGCAACTTACTGTGACGCCGTTAACTCTGCAACACCGCGTGCTCGGCTGTGACGCTGCTCGCTACATGTGCTGCAGACAAAGTTGAAAGTGTTGTAACGTCGCCGAGAGCTGCTTCCTGTCTCTTTTTAACTTGCCAAATGTCGTTTCAGTCGATTGGCACATTTGCATATTTTATTGTCAACTGTCCTTCATATATATATTTTATCATTATCTACTGTAACAACATAACTGTGGGAGGTTGCATACAATAAATGATGAATCATCTGGACTGGAAAGAATATGTTGAGTCTCTCTGTGTTTATTTGTTAATGATAATTTAAGTAAGTTTTTCTTTTGGTGGTGAGTGATCCTCTGTATCGACACAAAGATATCTTATCATCAATCCACAAAAACTATCTTTTATTTTGACTGAATGCTCTCTGTATTTTGTTTATTGTAAAGTCACTCCGCCGTGCAGAACGATGTACAGACTCTGTTTTCTTCTTCATCTGTTGGAGGGGTCAAAGTTCTTCTGCGCTTACCTTAAATTGCTTTAAATCTCAATTAGATTAGACGTGTGTGATGAAGCATCCACACCGGAGGCGTCTCGTGTTCAACACATTTACATATTCATAGATTGTAATGAGGGAGAACAATGCCCATTATTCTTATATGTTTTTTTTTAAAACAGCCTCTCGTCTTCCTCTACTCTTTTATCCACAGCTAACAACAACATCCACTTCTCCTCAGCCTTAACTCTCGACCTCTTTACCTCAGGAACCAGAACACACTTGGCCTTTTTTTTCTCTCTGGTTGTCTCCTCGGCAGCCTCGACAAGACAGAGACTTATCTTTTCAATACTCTCCGCACACAACCAGGTAATAAAAAAAAATACTGTCTCTCTGCTTTTCACTCACTGCAAACTCGATGACTTTGTGTGAGAATATTGCTTGACCCGTCTGTATTGGAGAGATGAGGTCCAAGTTTTTCCCCTGCTGGGGTTTCTCCTGATAGCCTTGTGGTCTGATGATTTGATTTCGAAGTGTGTGTGTGTTTGTGTGTGTGAGGGTGTGTATGTATGTGTGGACTTGTTAAGTTGTGATACGACTTGCCAGCCAGAGAGGAGTCGCAAGGCCAGTAGCCAAAAGATGCTGTCATCGTACAGACATTGGCATTCGACATTCTGTCCACATCTGCTCTTGTACATGCACATCTGCTCATGTGGTATGTTGACCTGGATTCATCTCATGTAGGAGGCACTTCATCCTGAGCTTTGCACATGGGAATGCTGTCCTATGAGCTGTCTGCTGATAACAAACCACAAGCAGCATTATCCCATGAACAGTGACCTTTTGACCTCAGACAGAGCTGAGTCAGTCCAAGTTTGATCAAGATGTTTTCGTGAAAGTCAGATCCACTGATTTGAGCCAGTGGAATAACCCACACACACTTTTTACTTTTTGCTTTGTTTCTCCCTTCTCAATTTCTCTCTCCATCCCTCTATCACTTGACTTTCCACTCCATTAGCCCACACTTTGTGCTGACATTCAGTATCTTTTTCCAAACTCGAGCCTGTTCGTGCCAGGAATGTTCGAGTTCTGAAATGTGCCACTCCATTTCTCCCATGAAACCGAGAATTATGAACATCTTTTAGGGTTTGATCCACCAAAGCTGTCCAGCTGTTAAACTCTGGGATATTAACCTTTAAAGGTTCCTCAGAATAGACAGTTTAACACCTGAAAATAGGGAGTAACAGGAAACTTGCTAAAACTAGTTGCAAGTTTCAACACAACACACTCAACAGAAATTATATTTTATAATTGACATTGACTCTTTATATCATTAAGTCAAGGTTCAAAAGAAAGGTGGTGATTTTACAAGCATACCTGAACAAGATCTGACTTGTTAATATGGGCATACATGAGGGTTGGGTTCAAACTCAACAGAACACCAAAACTCAACGGAACCATCTTGGTTAGTCTCCCCAGTTTTCCAACAATGACCAATCTAAATTAAATCCTTAATCCACTGAGTTAGATGTGAGATTATTCTGACTGAATGATTAGGTTGCTCAGTAGCGGCTCTCACTTGATCTTCAGAGGCAGAAACGTTAAATTAGCCAAATGAAATTTGATCAAATAAACCGTCCAGTCGCCGATAGCTGATATATTTGTTCAATTGCCCAACCTTAGTGCACAGGCACACACAGCTGATCTGGGAAACTTGGTTGCTCTTCCCTAAACTAATCAAATTTGCCTGATCCAGGACCATGTACTCATGATTTGTTGTTAACTTATGAAATGGTCGGTTAGTCCTACAATCCGACGAGTTTGTATTTCCAGACATCTTCACAAGCAGATCCATGCAACATACACAGTATATAGACCTGGATCAGTGTTTGTGTTTCTATCCGAGCATTATAATTAAGTGCATTCGCCCTGATGTTCCTTGGTCTAAAGGAGAAACTGATTGGACACCTCGAAAAACAAAGCCAACGTGTCTCTGAGTGCTGACAAAGAACCACAGCTTTGATTTCACAGACGTACAAAGCAAAGCCAGAAACTTTGTTGCCCGTATGGCATCATTAAAAATGAGTAAACCATTAGCTAGGGAAACAAGAGTGGCATTTAGAATTACTTGGACAACAACTATACTGGGTACGGGGGAAAGGGCAACAAAGGCAGCTTAGATAATACAAGGCCAGAGAAACCCTCCAATTTGTAGATGTCCTTTAACGAGCTGTGTGAGTCCAGCCGGACTGTGCATGAAAACAGACGTCATCTCGGTGTTAAAATGGGAAAGAGTCAATGGAAACTGCAGAAGGAATGGAAAGGCCTTATCTGAAAGGTTACACAACCGTGCCACATGATATTTTTGGTCAGCGGCAGACTGTGGCAGACAGTGCCTGTTGCCTGTTAACACTGGGAAGTCCAGAACTAACCACATGCTGAGCTTTTGCGTGAATATCATCTCTAAATATAAAAATCCACCAACAACGTTAAATAAAAACAATATTTATTGGTGCCACTGCACAGTCCGTATATGAGAGGATACGTTGTGGTTCTGTAGAGTGTTGTCCCCTTTTGATATTCCCCCCAAATAACTGGACAAAGATCACACAAATCATGATGAGAAACCTCTGAATGTGGCAACAGTTCTTATATCAGAAAGTGCTTAAGAATCGGTTAGTGCCCTCAAGAGACCAGAATGCAGTGCAGCCACATAATGTCTTGTATTTAAGGAGCACAGTGCAGAAAGCAAAGCTTTTCTTACCCATAACTCACAGGTAAAGGCCCGTACTGTAGCTCCCTGATATACCGTGCTGGTTAGCTTCAAAACTCAAGAACTGATGATCGTCTTCCAGTTAGTATGGCAGACTAGTTAGTAAGCCGTTTAGAGTTTTGCGACTGCCTGTCTAAAAGTCAAATATTCCCTCTCACCTCTGAGATCGGTCTCCACCAGTTCCTGAGGGAAATGCCAAATGCTCCACTCTGTTTTACCTGCTAGTCACTAACTTTTTCTGTCTGGCATTCAGTGCAGGACAGATGGAGTTTTTAGATTTTAGTTTTTCACTGGAAAACAGATGCCGGCCGCAGACGGAAACGACGCCACGAGATCAGTGAGACTGAACCAGGAGAACAGTGAGCAGGAAAACCGAAACAATAAGTCAAGAAACGCTTTGCAGAGCTGAGGAAACCTGCATCTCTTTTTACATACGAGTAGTCACCTGATCTGTTTTTAATGTGAAACTATTGATTATAGTCGTGGTAGGCAGTGTATTTTTGGCGTTATTGGTCGAATATTCCGTAATAACCTTTCAGTATGTTGTAATTCAAGTCTCCACCTCCTCTTGGCTCTGTTATCAGAAAACCTAGCCCGTGACCGGAGACTTTAGCCAATCACACATCGGTAACCCAAAGCCATCTGTATTGGATGACCTGGGAATGAGACTCAACAATCTTTCTGCAGAATCGATTACCTTTACGTAAGTTGGATTTATTTTAAGGCACGCAAAAATCCAAGCCTGCCTCTGGAAAATATTCTCCAAATGGCTGACTTACTGTCGTACTTTACGGGCACAGTTTGGTGCCACAAATCTTAAATCGACAGCAGTGCTTGCTTCTATCATCGAGATCATAATTTGCCTCCCTGCTTATAAATGTGCTGCTTGGTCGGGAAATATTCTATTAAGTGATTTATTCATAGAAAGAGGAAAACTTTAACCCAAGGATTTCAAGGCTTAATGTGAACACTTGATGTGAACGAGACCTTTTTTCTCTGCTATACTTTTACTGCCGTATAATGACTGTTAGAGTCGATGGTGTGATCTGATATCACAGGCAGGAGAGTGATCTCTCAGGTTTTTTCTCAAGAGCCCTTGATAAAGTTGTAAATCTGTAGCTAAGGCTGTCAGCGGTAAAGAAAGCCAGACCCTGTCTAACCTCTTGGTGTTTTATTGCCTCTGTGTATGTGCGTCTGTCTGTGTGTGTGGGAGGGGAGTGTAATCACAGCTGGAGGAAGAGAAATAAAGACTTCCTTTATCCCGTGTCATCTGTCTTTAGTTTCCTTTCTGTCTCCTTTTCCCCTTTCCTTTTTCAAAGCCATCTTTTCCTTCCCTGGTCTCTTCCTCGACTCTTTCTGTCTCTCAGTGGGTATAACGGAAGGCTGAAAGATAAAGGGAGACTCCAGCTGCCTGCTAAGAGCCTGTATTAGCATGTGTATGTGTGGGAATTAGACGGTAATAGCTGAACCTCCCTCTGGCAGCCCAGACTCCAGCAGTTATCATGAGGAATTTCAGTGGTAGGCCGTTTTTCCTCCATCGTCTTTAACTCCCCCGCTCACTTTCAGTATCCTTCTCTGCCGTCTTGTGTAATTGGGTTCGACTTTGGAAAACAACTTCAGGATTTGACGGATTGATGGTCCTCATTCTGTACAGTAAACAAAGTACGGGGAGGCTCAAACGGTGTTTGAATATGCAAGTCCTCACTCCTCAAACCGCTGTTGGAGACCGTGTGAAAGTGTGTGTGCGGGCATATTTGTGTTCAAGCAGTCATACTGGATTCAATACTTGTCTCTCAGAATTAAAAATTGATCACTGTGAATCGTTTTCATCCATCCATCCATCCATCATCTCACTTCATTCGCCCTGCGTGACATCTTCAAGTTAACCAACTTTGAAAAATTGATGGCTCTCATCACCGCTCAGGCTTTTTTTTATGAATAGACTTTTTACTTCCCGATACCCAAAAAGCTTACAAATGTGGTGCTCATCAGTAATCTCCATCCACTAAACGGCTCTATTAAACATCCTTTATGACATTTTATGATATGTCGTCGCCCTTTCTCGCTCCTGTTGTCGCTCCTGCAGGCACCACGCTTCCAATCTTCATAGATGTTTGGGCGATCGGCTCAAGGGTGTGCTGTAATTATAGGTCAACACAAGGTGACATATTTCAGAAATCTGTTTACCCCGGAGGGGGGAAATGCCCACCGCCACCTTGATGTTTCATGGACACTTTATATATTTTGGCTGCTTCTTTAAAATGCAGTTAAAGGTGCATTGTGTAACATCTTTTGACAGAAATGATTCAAAACTATGTTTTCATTAATGTAAAATCAGCTGAAATTGAAATCTACAGAAGGAGCAGGTCCTCACAAACCAAACACTGACTCTATATCGATACTTTACAGGTTTCACAGACGCTGTAGGTTTTTCAGTCGGTTGCAATCCGAATCTCCACCACGACTAGATGCCATTAAATTCTACACACTGGAACCTTTTAAATATGCAAGACAAGATTTGTGACCAGCAGGCAGCAAATATTTCACTTCTGCTCGGAGCCATCTGGGCAGTTGGTCTACGCATACACTCTACGCTTATTTTGGCTTTTTTTTTTTTTGGAAACAGCTGTTTAAGTCTCTTACGGGGGTGTTAATGAGAGCCCTGAGATTTGATAGTACTGTCTACGTTCCAATAAATTAGCCAAAGGAGACTAAGACAGCTTTCCAACGTCTGATTAGGTGTCCGACCATTTGTGTAATTGTCCAAAATCCAACATTCACACGCACTTCACACAGTGATTCGCCGGCTGTGTGGGACGTGAGCGCTTTTAATTCCAATCTTGACACAATGAATCATGTTGAACAACCGAAAGCAACACCGTGGACGTCTTCCAGCAGAGATTGTTTGAAAGTTTGCACTGTTATCCTCGTTATATTGCATCTCCCTCATCTCTGGCTTTTCATTTTGTCTTCAAGTCCTAAATAATTATTGCACTACCCAAAACTGTTCATACAGATACCGCGGAAATCTCTGCTATTGTACTCCAGTGTATGTAAATACTTGTATGGAAGTGTTTTTTGGTTAAACTAACATTGTTACAAGAGTGGGAGTGTGTTTTGTTTCTGTGATAACGTTGGAGATGAGCGCTCAGATGTGTTTCAGAGAAAGATCTCTCCTCCATCTGTGTTGTATCACACTCAGCCGCTGCTGACAGTCTGTTTATGTCTGTCTTTCCTTACAGTTGCTCTGTAATTGAGAGTCGCTGCCGTATCCACAGTGCCAGCCAGTGTCACCATTTCTCCTCTCTGTTATTCTGACTGCTGAATCATCGTCCTCACTCTTCCGGTTGCTGAACGTTCCCGTTTTGCCTGACAAACTCGCTGTTTGGGAGATAAAGCAGTGATCCCTCTCTTAGCACTGTCGTTTCAGGCGTCTGTGAGTAGCCTCTGCGACAAAAAAGGTGAAAGATGTGTCTCTTTTGAGGACGCACTTCAAGATTCATTACGCGATGGCACCAAACAACCTGTCAGCTTGGATAATTTCCTCTCATTAACCTAAAAGATCCAGCACAGACAGGCCATCAGTCATATATTCCTCTCATGGAGAGTGTGTGTGCCTCATTGTCTGTGTGTCGCCAGAAAGTGCTTAAGGAGAGACAGATGGTGAAGCGCTTTGGCATCGATTCCTCAAGGCAGGTTCAGGTTCAATTTAATCAGGTGCCGACTTGTTTGCAGACCACAGCCGGCGCCGTGACTTCAGTCACTTTGAAGCATCTTGCGTCTCCTGTTAGTGGTTTGACATAGTTTGGTATCAGTCAGCAACCTCGTTGTTCAAGACTTGGCAGCCGTGAAAATGTATCAAATGCAGGTGACGCCGGCAGAAGCCTGAAGAAGACGTAAAGCCAGCAATACACATTTCATTTAGTTATTATGCAGCCAGAACTTTACAAGAACAACATTAGAGCTTTAATATGTTCACTATCCACTATCCAATATCCACTTTCTCTATCTGCATCGTTCTTGTTATTGCATCAACTTTATGTTGGATTGTGTTGCACTTCATTTTCTTGCATCACAATGCCGGCTCGGTTTCATGCGACAAAAACAAAAACCACTTATTATTCCCAACGCGTGTCTTAAAAGCACTCTGATACACACGACATACTCACTTACCGTGGAGCCACTCTAATCTCTCTAAAAACTATTTGATGGAACAAAATATGCAGTTATCCACTTCAGGAAAATAGATTGTTGCCCACTTCATGGGTTACATGTTTGGATCTTTGTGCGTAAAGGCATCAACAAAGTGTTGGAGGCTGGGTGAAGGTCATCAGTCTATTAAGTCTGTAGAAGAAGGGCTGTCAGCCTGTGCCTGTCACTCACTGTAACCCCTGTTATTCCACCGGGCACGGATGCGGAGCACGGAGGTAATTGCGGCCATTCTAGTGAATATTTTAAACTGCATTGGGCCCATTGTAGCTGGTTTCAGAAGCATCTCAGAAGCGGGCCTTGCATAGAAGCACATAAACCTGACAGCTCGTTAAAGGACATCTACAAACGATCACAATCTCACTTTTCTTTTCTCTCAGTTAGCCAGACCAGTTGGCAGCGACATGCTCACGATCCCTCACTGGTTTCTCGACATTGAATGGCCAAATGTGCGTCATAGGAAGGCCAACAAACATCCTGTGTGGGCTGAATAGAGCTGGTGTTTTCTTGTTCTCCATACCAGCTGTGAAGCTTGAAGACTTGTGTTTTTGTTGGCCAATCCAAGGAGCTGTACTCTGGACCGAGCCACTTTGGAACATCAGACACATTTCCCCACTTTCAGGTGTTGCCAGGCTTTGACTTCATAATTACCCTCAAAGACCAAATGGAGCCGATGCTTCGCCAAGCACCACATCTCCATAAGATGAAATATTTCTGACTGATTGAATGATGGAAAAAGGCACAACGTGTATGTCGGTGCAGGAGAATTGAGTCCCAAATCTCATTATCGTTTCGAGTGGAGTGTTTGAGTGCTGCTGATCTGCATTCTCAGCGCCGCTCTGATGCAACTAATCAGCGATTGTACATTTCAAATTCAGATTCTTGTTTTGATGGCGACTTGTTCTGTAAGGCATATCATTGATGCTGCTGCTGCTGCTTGTCCTGATTATAGTTATTTATTCATTATTCATTTCTTATCTTCTTTTCGGTGTATTTGCATCCTCGACCTTGTAAGTTTTTGTGAACTCGAGCTTTGAAAAATGATATCGTAGATTTAGAATCAGACATTCTCATTCACATGAAAGGTTGTAAATAAATAAGTAAAAATCGGATTGTGAATATCTCTTTAATGTCACTAAATGTCGACTTCTCTCTCCTCTCTCTGCTGTCAGGCGTCAGAGGAGGCCTCTCTGCTGATATCCAGCCCCAGGATGCTGCTCCCTGCGTCGGGCACGCTGCCACCAGGTGCCCCCCTGTCTGTCCATCACCAGATCCAGCTGCTGCAACAGCAGCTCCAGCAGCAGCAGCAGCAGACACAAGTGGCTGTGGCACAGGTGAAACTCTCTCACACAGACACACAAACACCATTTGAACAGCTGTATGTTGATTGTGTAGCTTCAACGATTAATCGATCGACGGAAAAAGAACTTTAATAATCGATTTTCTCTGTCTCATGTCATATTACACTCAATATCTTGTACAAACTGGACATTTTTTACTATTTTCTCACATTTTATAGACATAATAAATTTAGAAATACTAGCAAATATTCGTTAATAATTGTGCATGTGAATCGTGGATGTAAAAATGTTCAAGGACTTATCCATAAAAGTCAAAAGCTGCTACTAGCACTTCATTTCTGATTACTGATTGACAGTTTAAAGGATGTATTGCCTACAATTTATACCATATGAACGATAATTATATTGTAATCAGTGGTAAGTGATTAAATTATCACACTGCAAAGAATTATGAAGGTCTCTGGAGGGATGTTTGACTCTCCCTTTCCACACTTCCACCTTAGACATGAATTGATCTGCATGAGATGGATTTCATTTCTTTGTTTACTACACAAATTGCCTGTTTGCAGCGATATTACACTTCAGATTTCTCCGATACCTGCACACAGCGTGATGGTCATCAGCGCAACGAGTGGTGCTTACTGTAGACCTTGAGTGTGTGTTGCCGTGGGAACTGTTTTTCTCCTCTGTAATTCCACGGTTTAATTTGAAGTCAGTAGAACTTCGACGGCAGCTTTACTGATTCATCCATGCACGCTCTGTTTCTTTGGCACCTCGTCCATCACGGCAACGGTTGTTGGCAACATCTGGAGGCAATTTTAAGATAAGTATCATGGCAAAAGACTAATAATATATTAGTCTATAACGGCAGCAGAGACTTTGTACATGTATGTACAGCTGAAAATTAGATTTCTGAGACAGAAATATATCAAATCCCTCAAAGCAAGTGGAGAGTTAGGAATTTAAAAAAACATAAATGTGCCGAGACACCCAATAAACCCGAATCAATAAGCTAATTTCACAAACATTTGTTAAAGTGAACAGAGTTTATGTCAGAATATATTCATAGAAACTACCCACATCCACAAAAGAAACAAAAGAACATGAGATCAGCTGGAAATGCTCGAGGATGACTGACAGACAGAAGGAGATCAACGCCCTCCTGCAGTCCAATCTGGATCTGAAAAAAAAAAAAGTTAATACCGAGTGCACCCGGCGTCAGGCATCAATCACTCAGCCTGAGCGGCTGCAGTGGGAGAAGTGACTAGTGACAGCAGTGGCTTTGGGTTTATGAGCTGCACACACACACACACACGCACACGGACGCACAGAAGTTTGTCAACCTGCTCACGAAAGAGCTGTGAGACTTGAAACTGCAATTTCACAACTCAACACGCCCTCTTCCTCACACACACTCCTGACCCAGAAGTGTCCCAGACAGTTAAGTACTGATGTCTCGTGGCTTTCAGAGACGGACCCGGCGGTCCTGATGAAACCGCCTGTTCACGCTGAACTCGGCTGTCCCCCTTGCCTTGACCTGAACAACGTCAGACAGACGGCCGCTCCGACTGACAGCTCGCACATTCAGATTGAACGTGCCCAGACAGAAATTCCAATAATTATACCTTGATGAAGACAGAGGTCAGAGCCCGGTGGCACATGAAGAAACTATTTTACCTAATGTGGAATATTTCAAATGAGCTTGTGCCTCCGTGAGGTTCATCTGTCTGACCTTTTGCCATTTCGAAAGCTCCCCCCAGTGGTCCCGACTTGTCTGAGCCGCTGTAACAGTTAGCGTCCACACAGCATCTAAATTAGTTTCCACCGACTCCTCGGTTTGTTTCTCTTGTCGAGTGAGTCTGACCGTGTGTGCTGATGTCGCCATCGCCTGAAAGGTCGCGAGATAATTAATGTGACAGGAAAAGAAAGAACCATAGACTGACTATAAAGCTACCTCTGTGGGTCTCGTCTATGGAGGACCAAAACTGCCAAAATCATACAGAAATAAATGACAATAAATGCAGAAAAAAACAATAGGTATATACTGTAGATCTCTGCGCCCTCATGATGAGCAGCCAATAAAAAAGTGACACACCTGACAGCCCCTTCATTTACATGATGAATGGACATGCTTTAAGAAAATGCATAAAGAAAGTTTAGAAATAAACGAGTTTTGGGAAATTAATAAACATAATAATTAGATAATTACATTAAAAATGAAGAAATTAATAAGTAAATAAACACAGATGCAAATTAAAACATAAATATCAATTTTTGTCAGGTTAAAACATTCATACATGGATTCATTAATGACTACTATTTATTTTTAAGGAATATTTCTGGTGCATTTATTAACTTACATGTTTTTTTTTTGACAAAAATTTCCAGAGTTGAACTCATTGGCTAAACAATTTAAAAAAAACATATTCAAACAAAACAAGAGATTAATGGAAAGTCGTGGACCTTTATCAAATACTTGACGTATACTTTATTTTTTCTCAAATCAAGTCAAATTTGAATTTATTACTTAATTGCACTTGACCCATTTATTTTTACAGTGCAGTCTGCACACACTCAGACATGTGGAGAGGACCACACGTCATTAAAGTGTTTATCGGGAGAGAGAGGGAAGCTGTTTCCTTCTTTTTGTGCTCATAACAAACATCTACAATCACTCACTCACACTCTCCGACAAACTCTTTCTCATACAAGACTAAACTCGCCTGAGGCGACTTCTAACCAGCCGTAATGAGGAGAGCCTGTCCACCACTGAAGGTCAAACAGAAGAACGTAATGAGCTGATTAGTTCTGCCCAGATCAGGCGCAGTGTGAGCGCACAGTGAAATGTGTGTGCGCGTCTTTATTTGTGTGTTTTTGTGCTTATTAAGAATTACACTAAACTTGTTGTTGTTTCCAGTTCGCAACAAAAACAAGTCAGTCCCCGGTGTCTCTGCTTCAGTTTTACAGCAGAAAATATCTGCTCTGTTTTTGTTTCTCCGGCATTTCAAGTCAAAGTGTTTGTTGAAAACATTTTTTATGTGCAGACATTTCTCTCCTCTTCTCTTGTTCATGATTTATCTCAAACAGCAGGAGCTCGCTGATTTTACAGACGTCAGGTTTGAGTGCAGCTCTGCCATTATAACGACGTCGCTGTTTAATGCTAACATAAAACGCAGTGATAAACAGACATGCAGCCGGTAGACTATTTTCTTTTTCAATCATATAAAGCTAGAACACAGTGAAATGAAATGATGTTCCTCCGTGAGTATGGTGCTACATAGAACAACACAAAGGACTTCAACTAAGACTACACAGACCTGTACAAGACTGCACAAAGGGTTCCTCGACCGTGATTCCCTCTCTATCCACAATAATCATATTTAATGTCAACTTGCCGGACACGTGTAACACAGGAGTGGATGTTATTGTAGGACAGGAAACGCATGTGTCATCAATCATGGTCGGTGCAGACGGCACCTTGAGATTAAATGTTTAGTTGATTAATTAATTAGTCGATCAACAGAAAATGACTCTGCCACTCTTTTGACAATCGATTAATAATCTTTAGCAAAAACAAAAAGTTTTTTTTATTAGTTCCAGCTTCCCTCATGTGAAAATGTGCAGCAGGGTTTGTCGACTGGTCTCATAATTCATAAAATCTCGGGCTCTGATGGAGATATTTCAATTTTCTGATGTTTTAAAGGACTAAATGAATTACAGATGAATCCTGAAGGAAATCATCATTAATAAATATAATCAAAAATGATGATTATGGTTAGGTACAGCCTTATTTCTTTCAATCTTTTTTCGATAATCTCATCAGCTGTTTTTCAAAGAAGTGACGAAAGTACCTGGAACTTTGTTTCCCAACCTGGCAGCTGGGAACATCTTCTCGATGTTGAACTTGAGTTCAGAGTAAATGGAGTTAAATTAGTGAACTGGCCAACACTAATCAGAGCTCACTCAGGGATGAGTGGAAGTGGTTTAATGAACTGAGTTCATCTGTTTAAAGGCAGAGTACGCTCTGTAGGTGCTGCTCTGTCTTTGACCTCCCTCTGTGTCTCCTAGCTCGGTTACTGTTCTCTCCTTCAATCCTTCCTTCATCCATTTCCTCCGTTTCAGTCCTTACTGACTTCTCCTACTTCTGTTTGGTCGATACTTCCACACTTCGCCCACTCCCGTTTTATTGTCAAGCTTCACTCATTTCCTTCTTTTCTTCCACCTCCCACACCTTTTCCTTTCCTTTTCCTTCCTCTGGTGAGTCATTGATCTGTCCTTCATTTCTCCTTTCTTTGCTCAAACAATGACGCTTGGACTTTTCTGCTTCTCTTACCATCTTACGCCCGTGTATTTCAGTCACTTCTCTTCAGTTTATTTCCCCAAAAATGAAAATAAAAACAGGGACAAACCAGAGCTGGAGAGGTTTCAGACACTTCCACATCAAAGGAGCCGGGCATGGGCGGGTAAATGCGATGACGGTAATTCCCTCAGCAACCAACCCCGTGGAGCCAACACTCCCATTCGCCAGTGGGAGAGACACATCAGCCTTATTGTTCAGTTTTTACATGATGATCCAAAAGCCCTTCATTTTGTATTGTCTCATTTTGTCTCTGTATTTAGTGCCAAGTGCTCTTTAAAGAAGCGGTTTGGCAGAACACGCTTTAGTGATAACGGATAACTTTGGAAATGGCAGTATGAAAGTAATTATGCACTATGGGTACGGGATGAATCCCTGTTGTGTTTTATGCAAGAGAAGCAAAACAGAGAGCGGTATGAAACATTTCAAATGATTAACGTTAAATCAGTGAAATAGATTTTTTTCTGTCCTGGCAGGAAACAACAGCAAAAAAAAAAAAACGCCGAGACGTTGAGCAGATGAAAATTGTCCTCGGGCGCTCTTCCGTTCCGGGGAAACAGTTTTGAACAAAGAAAGCAATAAAATGGAAGAGAGATGCTGCCGCCGCCTAATTAGAGCTTTAAGGAGTCATTTGAGTTGCTCGAAGCTCCTTCAATTTCACGACGCTCAGATAAGAGGACAGAAAACATTGGGGTAGCAGCAGGTTTACTACCAAGGGACCACCACGGCGAAACACAAGTGGAGCACCTTTTTAATTGGCTTTTTGTCTGCGTTCCACTTTTAGCAAGAGGTTTCAGATTTTCTCTCTCTCTCTCTGAAAGTTTTAAAAAAGAATATCGACATTGTTTGTTTCTAAACTATTGAGCTGTGAGGTCTGACAGACCGGTCGACTTTGTCCTTCATTCCTCTCTGTGCATTTCGTGTCCTTAATCTATTTAATCATCTATGAATCATTATTCCTCTGTGCAGTCAGGCTGAGAAATGTTTTTTTTTTACCCTGATTAAACCAATTCTCCATCTATCCTGTATTTTTTTAACGACCTGGACACTAAACAAATAGGCATATGAGGTCTGAAACAAAATGGACTTATGTTTGTCTGGATGTGATTGTGATTGTGATCTGCACCTTTGCAGAAAATGAATTAGATAATGTGGAAAACAGAGTTATTACTGTACAGCTCAGATGCTGCAAATGAACAACCTCAAAAATGATGCAGAGAAACAATAGTATCAGTACCGGGACATTTTCTTTAACCACCAAACTGAAGATCTTCAGTTTGTGGGTCGATCTCAGTTTGTTAGACATGGTTATGAACAGGCTCTGCAGTTGTTCTGTTTAGTGCAGATGATTACTGAAACACTACGGTACTCATTGTTACTCTGCAAACCCAGGTGTGAATATTTGTGCTTCTATTTTCAGACCACAGCAAACATTCAGTGTTGGTATTCTTCTTTGTTTAAAGCTGTTGACGACAGTCGCCAAAAATCATAGTGTGTGCACATTCAACTGATTTATAACTATATATAACTCTTCTTGGAGTTTTTTACCATGAAATAATAGATTTGAAATCTTTTTGATGCTGCACTGACTTTCCCAGTGAATCCCAATCTGCCACACACCACCAACTATTTTACTGATTTGGGTGAAACTGGATCATATTTCTGGTTTTCCCTCTGATGTGCTGCAGCTGCTGATGGACAGTAAAGTAAACTGCTGCCATCTGTAGCTGCTGTTACCTAACATTGGCTCAGTTTGTTAGCTGGGCTGTGAGCTCAGAGCACCGGAGGAGTGTTAGTGTTTGTATATGGGGATATTGCAGATGCAAAGTGGAGCCAGTGTCTTACTAGAGCCAGAGCTGAGTAAGTGGGCAATTTAAACAGGCTCCACAGCCTCTGTGGACATAATGAGTGTCAGAAGAAGAAGCTGCTGATCAGGAGTGAGTCTGCATGAAATAAAAGGCTGAAAGCGAAGTTGTGGACTCTCTTAGTTTTTCAGTGTAATCATAACAAATACACCTGTACATCTGTCAAACTATACCCCTCAAATATTTCTTTGTAAATTAAATGATATTCCAGTTCATGTGGAGTTATAAAAAGACAATGAGATGGAGACACACAGCAGGGCAAAAGGAAACAGCCGGAGAGATGCAGCTGTAATTATTTAGGTCTTATCGTCTCTCATCTGATAAATTTTTCATTCCAGTTTTCTATATTTTATCTGTAGGACCAGCCACTGTTTCCACAGAAACCAGGTCTGGTCATCTACAGAATAAAACTAAATGTAAGCTCGTGGGGCTGCATGAGAACGAGCCGCTGTGCTCTTTTTTTTTTCTTTTTTTTTTAAATCAGATATCCAGACGTTAAAGCCACAGTCTGACTTTAAAAAGAAAAAACTTCTCGGCTTTCTTCTCAGCTGTTTCTGCATGCGGCCGTTCAGTCAGTGCAGCTCAGTGAGACATTTAACTCGGACAGCATCAGGATAAATGTGACATTTTTGCTTCCAAGGCCTCAGTGTAAACCATGCCGGGGTGGCTCATGTGCTATTAGAGTTGTCAGCTGGGCGGCATATGTCGAAGTCAAGCTCCTCTTTCCTGCAGCTCAAGATGGGAACCCGTCAGCTGGAAATTACACCACCAAAGTCATCATCGGGGTGTCAGGCTTTACAAATGAGGTCGGCAGAGGCAGCCTGGCCTGAACACAATCTAGAATCACCTCCATTTGTTGCTAAGTGCAAGGATAATGGAAGTAGATGGCTGTCTTCCTCCACGCTTGTTTTTTTTCTGTCTAGTGTAGTGGATGTGGGAGAGCAGGTGGAGGCCTTGGAAGGGAGGCTGTGAATTTTGACTTCATATTGTTTCTCCGCTCTACCGATTCCCTTATCGGAGTGCGGAGGGGCTGATGAGGTTTAATCATCCGTCATTATGTCCGAGACAGAAAAGGAGGGATGAGGGAGGAGATAGAAACATCAGGGGAAGGAGATATCGATATAACAGCAGACACTGTGAATGAACAGTTTTTAAAACAGAAGTCAAATGAATTTTCCATCAAAAAGGCTACTAATAATGACGTTTAATTGACTTAATTCAGGTCGTAAATATTTATTCGTCTCAAATTAAATGTTTGGAGAGTAAGATTAGTCAGTGAAAGGGAATAGATAATGTTAAATAATTTAAAAATGCCAGATATTTGCTTCTCTGGCTGACAAAACAAGAAGGCTTAATCTCCAGTGGCTCCACAGTTTGACTTAAAAACAAGATCCAGCTCAACTCAGTGCCAAAATAATGTCATTTTGTGAAACAGCCTACGCGTATATATCAGAGTGTTGTGTTTACTGTATGTAGGTGGGCTGTGTATACAGTGCTCTACCTTTCCTGTTCCATGCAGAATATACGAGCAAGCACATTAGCCTGTGTGCACAGCTCACAGCACTGTCTGTGAATATCTTTATCATCTAATAAATCATTGATTAATGGCCGAGATCTTTTTATTTAATCACACACGATAAAAGCAGTACCAGATTAGAAGAATTCAGGTTCAAAATTAATTCCACATTGTGAGCAGAGCTTCAATAACTTGTAGGCTGGCACAAGACATGAATTCAATCTTTGAACAATAATAAAGCGAGTTTTCATCATGCAGAGCAATAATTAAGAGAATATCAGGAGTAACATGCACTAAAATAAAGTGTGGGACATTAATACGAATATATACCAACAAAAACAACCTTGTTCTGTGTTGCTGAAGCCGGCTTTAGTTCAAACACCAATTACACACCACACATTTGTTTTGTAGTTGGTGCTTTTGACATGTGTCACCACTGACGTCAAGAGCCAAGAGCCTCCACGCTACCACGGTAACGAGTTCTGTGTTACCACATCAAGCTGAAATGAGAAACCAGGGGGTCATTACGAGTTTCAATGACTTGTGCCTCCGCATGAGGCCCCCCCGTGATTCACGGCTCTGAAAATACACCGCTGCTCTTGTCGTTCCTTCACACAAACTGCCTGTCTAGAAATGTTACGGGCGCCTGTTCAGACACTCTCTAGTACTGATTAAGCTATTTGTAAATGCTGAAAACAGAATACGAACTGGTCTCCTGAGACGCCTGTGGGAATGCAGCAAGAAGCACCTTTGGATTGTCGCTATTTAACATAAAAATGTTCTCCACCGTGCGTATAGTGTAATCCGATAAGAGCATGTTACACTCTCTCTTCTTCAGTACCTCTTTGCCCATTAGACAGCTGATATTTGAAGCCCTGCTGGAACCTGTTCAAACTCCAGGGTTAAGCTTCATCAGACTATTGAGAGCCACGCTACGTCTCTTGTCAGAAAATCATTAGTAAGTGGGCTTCTTCAGCACGCTGGGCTTCTTTCTGAACCCTTTTTTGTGATTTGGAACCTTGAGAATTTCTCCTTTTGAAATCGTTGAAAGCAATTACGTGCCCGAGACGGGAGATGGCTGAACAGGGTGGGAGGTGGGGCCACTAATGTTTGATTTGGAGAGTACTTTGAAGTAAAAACAGGAGTTATTGCTGCTACAAAAGCGTGTAATGGCGTGTGTATGTATTTGGACATGTGTGCGAAGTGGACGCTGTGATTCTCCCCCACCTTACATGAATGATTCAGAGTCTAATAGAAGTTGTGTCCTTTCAGTCTTGGTTTGAAATAGAGCTTTAATCTTGCAGACCACAGCAGACTGTGGCATTAAGGTTACATGAGGATCAGAGCAGACACTGTCATAAAAATGTAACAGAAGGACATAAAGCCACAGTGCTTACAGAGATCACTCGTTTCAGTACCTTGCACCTGTCTGACTGTGTGTATTTGCATTTTTGTGAGTGCACATAATGATGAAATATCAGAAAGCAGACCAGCCTGTAAAAAAAACTACTGATCCGCTAGAGGATACCGTCATGGGGAAAGCGACATTGTGTATGAAGGTTCAATATAAAGAGCAACATCATCTACGTATAGCCACACCCTGTCCTTCGTAATGTTAATGAGAAATACTTAAAATCAATTAGAGGGCCTATCCAGAGTCAGTGTTTACTTGATCATGGCAACAAGTTTTCTTGCCCAAACGTGACGTGAACTGCAACTTCGACGAGCTTCATTTTGAAAGCGTAAGCAGGCGTTGGCTGTAAAGCATCTGAAAAAATCCCAAGGTGACATATTCAAAATGCTTTTGTCCAACAGTGAAAATTGAAAGACTTTGAATATAAAACAAATAAAAGCCGAACATACTGAAAAGTGACTAGAGGTCAACGTTGCTTTGTCGCCTCCTGAAAGTGAAAATTGAATCGCTGCATTAAAAAAAAAAGTGTCTCAAAAGACACTGGATGAATTCAAATACTTTTGCCAAAAGGTTTATTCTTAAAGGTATAATACGAAACATTTCGGCATTGAGATGTCAATAAAACACCATTATCCCAAGTGTTTCCAACAATGTTCCAATGCATGCTTGATTTTTTTCAAGGTAATGCTGCATTTCATTTGGTCGTCTGTCACTCCCACCACTGAACGTGAACGTAAATAAATGAAACTTAGCTTGTCCTTGAACATAGACAGACTTGTTTAACAAAGAAGACAACAACTCCCATGATCCAACACTACTTTGTGACCTCATCGAACTACATCTTTTGCGATTGTTTTCAAAGTTAATAGTAATCTGATGGATCAATTCTGAAAAAAGAAACTTTCTGTCAGTCAATATGTTGTTTTAGCTCGACAGTCGCAACACGTCGATCCGCCTTTGCTCCATTTATCGATCTAACTTTAATCTCCACATGAAACGTGCGTCCAGCTTTTCATTATCAAACTTTAACTCGAGCACAACGCTCCGATTGTGAGGCGACTTTTCCTTCACACGTCCCCCACCGGAGTGTCACTGATTGATCTGTTTCCCACCGACTGTAAAAAAAAAAAAAAAAAGCACTCTGTACTTTCTTGACATTGCTTTGATTAATTACCAGGCAGCAAAAATACAGTGTGATTGATCAGTTACCGCCACCTGCTGAGCCGAGTCAGCCAAATCTGAAAAGCCTCTCCTGATTAATTGGGTTATTAGGTGAAAGCCTCAATAATAGCTGAATTTGTTAAATGAATTACTTGTGATGTGGGTAAAAGCACTCATTCAAGAGCCTTTTAAATGTACTGCCCAAAATCTTTCCGGATGTTTGATTGATGCCTTTTCTCAAAAGCAGAATAAAGTCGTAGTTTGTTTTTTTTTCTTGCGTGTTATAAGTCGTTACACTTAATCTAAAAACCAGATTCTTTATTTATCATTCTCTGCTCGTCTAAATCACTGGTGAATAGCACTAAAATGTAAAAAGAAAAGAATAATTCTCAAATTTGAAAAGGAACAAGTGATACTACTTAACACCTTCCTCTGAGAGCAGATTTGATTTAAGAAACAAACTCTGCGTTTGATTGACAGCCTCTCATTAAGCACCTTGGAATCAGAAGACAAACATTTTTCCCTTGTGTAATATTTTATAGTCTCGTCTAAACTGGAAGAAATGTGAGTGGTGGGTTCAGATCACAGCGGGGGATTATCTAGACTCTTTGTTGTGTCTCATAACTTCCTTTTGTTTTTCACGTACCGATTCAGTGTCGAGCTTGTGCAAACATCCTTCGGCTTTATTATAGTTCAACTGAGCAACAATTGGATTCATAGTCATCTGTATATGAACCAAGGTTGCTGGATAAAAATGTGTTTGAACACAGAGTATGTGTTGTTGACAGAAAAAGGAACAAGTGTCCAGTGCAGAATAAAAACATCTGCAGAGGCGGAATACAATAAAACTATAATAATATAAAATGCATGACTATTTGAGCACCGTGCACTTACTTTCCCTTTAGGTTATAATTATCTTTTCATTTGGTATTCATGACACTAATTTATTGGTCCATCCAGCTAGTGTAGGCGGTTGCACGTCTTTCCACCGCATGGCTGTGAGAGTTACAAGTTTTATGGATGTTAGTGGAGGTGGTCTATATTTATTTTTTTATTTTTCTTTGTCATAAGCTGAACAAAAAGGACTAGTCACTTATTTTTTCTTTTGTTGTTCTCAAATATTTAAAGCGATTAGCACTCGCTCCTGATTTCCAAGAACATTCTGCTTGAAGGGCCAACACAGTTTGGCCCTGGCCTTCGAGTGGAGTGCTGTGTGGTCTGAAGTGTTTGTTGAATCCAGATAGTAGTCGTGCCGATCCTGTTGTTTACTCAGCGCCGAGCTTCTCTTCTTATCCCTCTCTCTGCTTTCTCCTCCTCTATCTGTCCATCTGCCTCCCGTGCAGGTCCACTTGCTGAAGGACCAGCTGAGTGCAGAGGCCACAGCTCGACTGGAGGCTCAGGCTCGAGTCCATCAGCTGCTGCTCCAGAACAAAGACCTGCTGCAGCACATCTCGCTGCTGGTTAAACAGATCCAGGAGCTGGAGACTAAGATGTCCGGACCAAACTGCAGTGAGTTGATCAAAATATGAAAATAATATATATTTTATTCTGCCTTCGGATCGAGTTGTCCATCATAGTACACGTGATGAAGGACAGTTGTGTGTATAAAGACTTTGACCGTGACTTCTTCTGCTCTAGCAGCTTCGATCTCATGGCTGAATATTTAGCTGATTTTGACAATGTCGACTTCTATTCTTTGAGCTGTCGTATACACACGAGACTTCAAATTGAAGAGCTGACAAGGACAGAGAGAGACAAGCAGGTGAACCAGAGGCTGCAAAGCCGTGAAGCTCCGGAGACTGACTTCACTGACCGAAAACAAGCCAAGCGTCCAGAAAACGCTTCGTTTTTCTTTCCATAACGTTGTCAGACACTAATAAGGTCAGTGGCAAAAACAGGGACTTTTAATGAACGTGTTCTGATGGTGCGCAATCACCCGCAACGATTGCATTGTAGCCCCCTTTTCCACAGCCACAGCACTCCCACTCAATACTCCCAGAACAGGGAAAGATGTGAGACAAAGTAAGACATACAGTTATAAAACTGTCCTCGGTGATCTGCTTAGTTTATTCTGCGTCACCGGCGCTGCAGAAAAACTTCACTGAGTCCGTCAGGACGCCATGACGAAACAATAAAATGATGAACAATGTCTAATGATAAATGACAGCGGCATGGCGGGGATGATTCAGCAGTCCGCCACACGTCAGCTATTCTTACACTGAGGCTGCAGAGATGTTCAGCTCATGCAGACAGGGTGACGTTAACGCGAGCCTCTGAATGGAAACTCTTCCATTAAAGCTTCTGAGCAACACAATCGTCTCTGCACTATCGCCGTCCGGCCTGCACTCCAATTGTCGCCTTGCGACAAAACAGTCTTTTATCTTATTAGCCAGCGGGGAAAGTATATTTCCTCATTGGCGCCTCTGCATGTTGGACATTTTCAAACGCGCCTAAGGTCAGCAAAACTGTTTTGGAGGCAGAATCTGTCTTCAATAGAAATGAAATTGCTTTTTTACGGCACGCTGAAATGCTGCGGTCAAATATTTTTAACACATTTACAGAAATGGACCTTTCCATGGCGCAGGCACGTCGGTTATGGTGGCTCGGCAGTGTGTCAGTGTCAGAGTGTTGGGATTGTGCATGATGCTTCTTGGCACACCTAAATGGAACAGAGCCATCGATAATTTGATTGGTTACACCTGTCCATTTTTTTTTCCCATCACAGTCAAAAAGTTCAGCATGAGAAAGGTTGATTTCACATTCGGTGGAATATTGCAGCATGAAACATGATGTGAGGTGCGGATCCCACGCAGGAGGTCATTGCTTGATCACGAGTAAACCTTCTTAAAAAACGTATGTTTTTAATATCCTGTACCCTCCTTCTGTGGCAGCTCTGAAAGGTTTGTAGGATAACCTCGAGCTGATCAGTATGTTCAATGAACAGTATTTATTTGAAGTTTGGGTCAATGCATCAAATGAATGTAGGTGCTTTATGCTCCCCATAGGTCCTTGGAATCCTTAAAAGTTCTTGATTTTTTCAGGGGGAAAAGTCCAAGTTTTTTTTGAAAAGATTTAACTTGAAATAGGTTCATTGAAAGTGCTTAAATTCATATATATTCTTCACGCAGCACCTGCTTCAAGAAGGTGCGACAAAGTGGAATGATGCAATGAACGTTCTGCTAAGTCTGGACTCAAGTTCTCATCTTAAATATTCTCAGTGTTGTAGCAGTAATTTGCCTTGATCTGTGTCTCAAACTGTGCAGTGTTGGGTCCTTGAATTTGAGGTAACTGGGCATGGAAAGTCCTTGAAAACTGGCATGAGGAACCCTGTTTTATCCAAAGCGCTTTACAACTTGCCTCTAATTACACACTCACACTGCTGGTCGATCATCAGGAGCTGCTTTGGATTCAGTGTCCTGCCCATGCGGATAGCAGGACTGAACCGCCAACCTCAGGATTAGTGGGCCACCCACTCTGCCCCCTGATCCACAGCGTCGTAGTCTGAGGAGCATTAAGCACCGTAAATGAGCCCAGCTGCAGTTCATCCCATTTGCATTAAGTGCTGCTAAATGGGGACCCGATGCCGGTCGGGTCTGATGCATGTTTACATGTCGGGAGCACAAAAAGAAAAGTGCATTCTTCTGCTGGGGCGCATTCATCCTGTGAAAGCGCTCTCTGCGAGAAAATATTAAATGGCCTGATGTTGTCGGCTCAGCAAAAAGATCAGTGACTGAAAAGTTAGTAAAGAGATTCAAACAGCACGCCGCACCGAAACTTCAAAACCGCTTTGACGAGATTAAAAATCATATAATGGCTTTCTTAATAAGCGGTGCAGCTTCAATCATATCACGGTGAACAGGAGCCGATGCGAGCCTTTAAAAGTCGATAAAAACAAGACGAGAGCAAGACGCAACTGCAGAGGACAGAAAGTTGTTGCATGGCAGCACTTTTTGTGTGTCGAGCTCCAGCAAAGTCAGGCTGATTTCAGGCATAAGTAAAACAAATCGCATCTCTCTGTTTGTGGAGTCAGTAGAAGTGCTCGTGCACGGTCAGCCGGCAAAAACCTTTGCTTCAAAACATTTTAATCCGGCAAGTATTTCGACTGTCTTCCTCACGATTGTCGTGACAAAAGATAAAATAGTTCCAGCCGACATCAGGGTTGTAAAATCTCATCTGTGAGTACAAGCTGCAGCATTTTTCCATGATAAACCCTTAAACCCATTAATCTGTTACTCCAACTGGACTTCTCGGATCGTATCTCTCGTCACACCGGCACTTTAAACGGCACACTACCTCCTCCAGGTTGTTTTCGGTCTGACTCTTTTAATCTGCGTTTCTCCTCAATCACTTTTTCAACCCGACTCGAGTCTTTCACGCTCCGTGTGAGTCTGATAAAACAGCGCTGCAGCTTTTTACACAAACCTTTTCCTCAGACTTTAAACTTTCAAACACACCACACACAGAGGAAGCAGGTCGCTCTGCGGGAGCGCTTTGAGAGGTTTCTATGGATATTTTGATGTTTTGTTGTGACTCTAATCTGACTACAGCTGCCGTCCTCCATGAAGGAGTCATTTTTAAGATGAGTGCGTGTTGGCATTGATGCGATAAAGATGGAGTATTCCTTTAATGCAGTGCTTCTCAAACTTTTCGGCCCACACTTTGAGAACCGCGGCTTTAATGTATCTTTCTCTCAGTTTTTCAGCTCCAGGTCTGTTCACGTTTCACCAAGCAGCCCCGATGATGATGAAATGCTTTGAAATATATCTATATCTATATATATTTCTTTTCTTGTTTACTCAGTGTGAAAGCAGAATGACTTATTGGTAACTGAGTGATTGATTTTGGATCAGTAGTCACAATTCTTCTTCTTCTTCTGCCACAATCCAACAGGAGCGGTGATAGCAGATGAATTTAAATCAAGGCACAGTCGAGCTGTGGTATGAAATGTTTGATCGGTCTTTTCTCCCTTGTCTCTCCCTCCCTCTGTTCTTTCATCACTTTGCCCTTCCCTCTTTTCTACCTCCTCTCATCTCTCCAGTGGGATCTCAGGACAGTTTGTTGGAGATCACCTTCAGGTCCACAATACCATCAGTGATCTGCGACCCCACAACGCCGAAACCCGAGGTGTCCACCATCAACCTCCCCGCGCTGGGCAACTCTGATGGGACCAGCAACGCCTTCTCATCTTCCAACGGGACTCTGGGAAGCCCCCTAGGTAGGGACCAGTGTCTTCTCAAACTGGAGTGTTTCCGTTTCCTCCCGGGCCCTCCGCTTCCTCGACTCCCCTCTCCTCCCCTGCTGCTCAAGGCTAAAACGCCGGAGCGTAAAGATCAAGAGGTCTCCGACACAAAGCTGTTCCCCCGCGACGGCAAATCTCTGGGCTTCCTGGACTTTGCCAGGTTTCGCGAGTCGGGCATCGCCTCGGAGTACGAGTCGAACACAGACGACAGCGATGACAATGAGGATGAGGGGGAGGACGATGAGGAGGAAGGGTTGGAGATCTTTGGCTGGGGGACGGACGAGGAGACGCTGAGGCTGCTTAACGTTCTCAACAGACAGGGAACCCCCGACTGTCTGGGAGATGAGATAGCGGTGTAACACACTAACCTGCTCCCCTGACGATAAAACACAATAGCCTTGACCTGTTTTCGTCCATTCACATCAAACTACTCTGTAGGAATAACCACGTAGAGAACTAACCTCCGTCAGACGTGCACAATTATATACACACAGATCACGCCGACATGTTGGTGTAACAGGAAAGACTCACATGAAAAAATACATTTGCCGTAGGCGGCGAGAATCGAGTAGCTCTGATGTCACGTACACGTCTTGGTTGGCTTTCATACAGAGCCTGAACATGTCAGTCACTCAGGCGTTCATTCACTTTGTTTGGGAAGGCAGCGTGTGTTATTTATTTGTTAATGTATTACACCAGATCAGTCACTATAAGAACATTCCCCTGCCTGTACTGTGTCTGTTCTGACGTATCTTCTTAAAAAAAGATATATTTTATTTATCAGATTATTTATTTACTATAATTACATGTTGGATTATGTGTCAGGACTGTCAGATTGTCCTGGATCAGGGCTACAGCACGAGTTAAACACATTTCAGTGATCCCCCGTGTCTAAGCTGTAGAGATCTATGAATGTACAGAGGTGTTAGAAGCAGCCGGAGCTCCTGATAAATAAATCAGTCACACTCGCTCAGAGAGCCATCTTTAACTGTCACATTAGTGTTTGTTTGCTGCCAATAAATACATGAATGAAGATTCACACTCACTGAGAATGTAAGGACCTCCTGCGGGCCGGGATGCACCAGCAAAGATGAATTTAATCTCATCAGAGTTTTAAACAAGTATATCAAGATTATAAAGAAAAGTATTCTCAGTTTAGTAAGTCCAAGTTTGTTGAGTTAAATCAATGTTGAGATGTTTGCTTTAACGTTTGGCTTCATCATTTCGCCTTCTCTGATTCTTCTTCATTCACCTTCGGTGGCGTAAAATCTCAGGGCGAGCATGAATCGGTCGCACAGCTGCATTTCTTCCACTGCCACGTCTGACAGTTGGTTCATGACAGTTTGAGAAAAATTAGGATTGAGTCTGTCTCAAAAAAAAAGAAAAGGCAGCTGTATTAAAAGTTAAACATCCTGCCGGATCACGATTTTCCATTTTTTTGTGAAACAGAATTAAATTTATACAAGTTTTCAATTAAGTGTGGTTTAAAGAGAGGATTAAATTTCATCTCTGTTATTTTACGATGATAATTTAAAGTTCAACCATTTAATCTGGTTTAAAAATTCATCGTTGTTGGTGCAACCTGGCCTAAATATGCCCTATTGGTCTCAATAGAAAACTGTGATCTCTAAACTTTATGCATATTCACACACCGACACTAGACTTAGTCCTTAAAATCCACGGCTTCTCTCCATCCTTTTATTTTGCCTCTATCCTTAATTACAGATACTTTTAATATACATATCACATGCGTGTGCACACACAGATTTGGGAGCTCTGTAACAAAATCAGGGAGTTTAGTCTTCATCTTCTTTTTTATTTCCCTCCTTTCATCAGATTGAAATTGTTAGTCTGTCTTCATCGTGAAGATGTCAGGATGTAACATGAAGTCAAACCAAAAGTTAAGGTTAGTTCAGGGGCAAGCTTTGGATCGTAGCTGTCAGTCAGACCGGCAGGAACGAGTGGTCAGAGTTTCTTTGGGGACTGAAGAGGCTGACGAGCTCTCGAGTGAAGATGAACACTTCAGCCAAACCCTGGGAGGAACTTTACTGCCTCTGTTTGGAGAGGGGAAAGTCCTTTCTTTCTCGGCTGATATTTAATCAAAGACTATTTTTAGACAAAAATCTGTATCTGTACTGTACGTACAAACTTTGTTTTCTACGTCGTCCCACTGAACTGTTGAACTGCTCCATCCTTGACTTCTGCAGGCAGTCCTCTTTTCTTCTTTTTTTGTCTCTTCACAGTTTGTTGACTTGGTAGTCAGAGCATGTTTGCACTCTTCTCACTTGTCCAGACATTTCCACGCTTTTTAATTTATGTAAAGCCGGGATTAGTTGGACCTCGAGGAACGCTGTTTGTTTCTTTTATTCTCCCCGTAAACAAAAACTCCTCCCTCGTGCCAGAACAGCAGCTCACGGATGACAGCCAGAAGTGGTCTCGTTTGTTTAAACCCAGCTCTGTGTATGGCCTCCAAGCACAATGCAGTATTAAAGTGTTCATTTTGTTTCACGAGGAAAGCCACAGAGTTTTCTTTCTGTCTATTGTGGCCACAGTTTGTGGTGGTGTTCTCCTGTCAAATCAATGCAGACGAGCCAGTATTTGGCAGAGGTAGATGCTGCAGAGCTTGAAAGGAGGGGGGGAACAGGCCAGTTCTCAATGTGCTCACTATCTTTTGTAAAGCGCTTTAGCCTGATAGGATCAAGACAATCTAGTGAGAGTCCGGTGAACTAACTCCCAGTTAGCCGCTCGCTTTCTGAGAGTGTTTGCATTAAAGGATCACAGAGATTCAGTCAGAGATGAAAGTTTTTTTAAAGATTTGTGCAAACTTTTCTGTAAAATCGTTTAATCAGAATGACTTTGACACAAATGAGGACCAGAGTTTTGTCTTCTTGGATCTAAAGTTTGGACTGAATCTACGGGAAAACATCCTACCAGTGCGATTAACTGATTTTCAAGAGAAAGACCTCATCAGAAAACACGATGCTCCACAAATTAACAAGCAGCCGCTGTCAGGAAGCGTGACATCCATTTGGATCCACTGGGGTGTTAGTTGTCATTGATTTGGCCCAATTTGGTTTCAGTTACTCAGGACCAAGTGGACCCCAGAGAAGATTTTACTTGTTGATGAAGGGTTAAATATCCGTTCTTAATTCCCCCCTCTATTACCAAAATGATAGGGAGTGATGGTAGAGAGAGACAGAGCAACAAAGGCGCCTGGCCGAACCCAAACCGTGGATTTCGTGGTTCATAGTCACCGACTTCTGAGTCACGAGGGCGCCCCATCATCATATTCTCCACGTGAGATGTTTTCTTTTCATTTAAATTGAAACTGAGCTAAACATTTGCCAGAAATAACCTCACACACAGCGCTTCCCTCTCAGCTTAGCTTTCTTTCCTCCTGTGACTTGTTTGGTTTTCCGTGAAGCGCTCGCTCGTCTTCTAACATGTTTGAACCAGATGACAGGAAACACCCAGATCAGTCTGAAGGATGTCCTCTGTGTTTGACACACTTTGTTTCTTCTCCACAAAATGTTTTTATTTATTTTTTTATGACGTGACAGCTTTGACATCGACACATAGAAATGAGACCTGTGCACCTTTTCAAAGCATTTCAAGTGTCAAACATCTCACCATCAGGGCAAAAGATGAGAAACAGGCTCACAGCCGGAGACATTAATAAGCAGACGTTTGATCTCTAACTGAACCTGTGAACTATAAAATTTATGTTTCAGCAACTGATTGCCAGATAGTATCAATAATTAAAAAATATGTTCAGACCTGTTAAATAAATCTGCAGTTAAACACATCTCCACACTGATATTGCAATAATTAAAAAAGGTGACCCCATCTTTCGGTTCAATAATCGTATTTAATCAAAAGATGTTTTACACTCTCTGGTAAGAAATTACTTCAATATCAGGCTCAATCACATTTTTGATTTATGTACAGCAACCTGGAAGCCTGAGTACATGGGCGTGTCTGGAGAACAGACGTTAACTGAAAAATATTTTATTTTTATTTACTCCATCTTTTTTCCCAATGTGAGCATTTAAAAGTAATGCAGTGAGAAAGTCCGCTGTGGCCACACAGAGCTCAATTCATCTTGACGAGCTGTCCCCTCTCCTGAAGTTATGGTGCCCTTTAAAATAAAGCCATCCATCTAAACAAGAACAAATGTCCCAAATTTCACTGCGATGCCAACAAGGTTTTTGTTCCACTAAATCTAATTTTGTCTTGGAACCAACTGGCAATGGTCTGACAACCATTTAGCCTCTCGAGACAATGGCTTCTGGTGAAGCCAGAGGATATCCAGGCCAAAACTTCTGGTTGGCTAATCTCTAGAAACAGATGACTGAATATGAATGCAGATACATTTTAAAAGCTAGATCCTTGACCAGCGATAGAGATTGCGTCTCGGCTAATTTAAAGTCCACTCAGTTGCCCACAAAGAGAAACCAGGTCCGATACCAAAATCTCGTCCCTTCCCTTCAAGACCCAACAAGTACTTTTCACAACTGCACAATTTTTAGACATTGTCTAAGTCTTGCCTTACGCTGCTCCTAAGATGTAAACTTATGCAGTAGCACAAAAACTTTTGGATTTCTGAGTTCTTTCTTCTGAAAGGACAGATTCCAGTTATGAGATTGAAGTTAAGGGCAAGTTCATGAGATTAAGGTAACAGTATGTAACCTGCCATCTCCTGGTTTAAATTTCCTGAGTCATCATCAATTGCTGAGGTCAAGTAAAAATACAGGAAAGTCTTTGGACACCCTGTAATCAAATAAAAATCTACAAGTTCTACCAGTGATATGTTGCCAACCGGTGAAACTCGTTCCACTTTGCCAAGATTGGGTGAACCCAAAACTTTCTTTTGCCTTTTGATTTAATTGCTAATGAGTTTTGCAAAAACAAAAGAACATCATAGATATAGAAGTATAATAAAGCTCACAAACCCGAGCACACACTCCTCCTAACTTATCGCCAATGTCGTGTCTTAATTTCTTTATTCTGAACTTCCTTTTTCCTGTTTCCAGGCTGCTGTTGTCACTTTTCTGTCCCCTGGGATAAATACTGTCAGTTCTCCTTTCGTTTTATAACATCTGTATCTCTCTCACATGTGCTCGATCTTAACTTTAATCTCCTGACATCTCTTGAACCCAGCTCCTTCTCCAGCTTCTCCAAAATACCAGACACGCTGTATTTCTAAACGTTTTTTGTTGCTTATTTATCTATTAGCGATTCATGTTGTGAGGTTCAGCTGCTGGGCCTTTTACCTTCACAGCCCTTTGGAGGTCAGTAATTCCCCCGTGAAGGTCCTGTGGTGCAGAAAGAGCTACAGGGAGCAGCTTTTCAGAAAATGTTGACTCATATTAACCGTCTGTCTGCTGGCAAGTTTGAAAGTCTGAACTCATTACTATATTCTTAACTAGTTATTGATCCGGCCTCCAATGAATTTTTGGGATAAAGTCGAATTCTGGCAAGAAGAAGGTGTGTGCGGTTAGGTCAGTCGTCATCTACCAAACTTCATTGTCATCTGGGACAATTGACTGACACCATAATGAGTTTCTAGCATCCAAAGCAGCAGAGATGAAACAAGTACTCTGATTTTGTATTTGTAGTAATACCACTGAAATACTCCAACAGCAAGAAGCTCAGCGAACCAACGACTAAAAGTCAGTCCCAGATCTTTGTCTTGTCCAGCGACGTCTTGCTTGCTCACTTATCTCCTTTTCTCTTCTTAACTTCCTTCTTCAGCGTCCTCTTCAACTCTGCCATCATGTCCAAAATTCCCGGTTACATTGCCTGCTTGCCCAGCTCCGCTTCCAATCAGCATTTCCCCTCATGAGCCTGAAAACTTCCTCTTCCCAAATACTCCTCCAGGCAGCCTGGCTAACAAACTAAACTAACAGCAGCTATAGTTCGCAGAAGTTGACTTTACTGGCCATCAGGGAACATGTTGCTTTTTTTTTTTTTTGGCTCCAATCGACAATTTAGAGCCTCACATTGAAAATTATTCCAAATGTTCTTGTGTTACTTGTTGACTGAAATCTTTATTCTATAAAAGAATCTTAGTTTGGTCTTTAAATCTCTTAAATCCCTTTAATCTCCTCTCTTCTAACAGATGCAGCGCTTCAGACTGTTGAATTGCAAAGTCTAGTCTGATCTCAAATCCTTACCTCTGTCCTAGTTTGTCTTCCTCACACACACACCCTGCGGTTTCTCCTCTCAGCATTAATTACTTGTCTGATGGGGCTTGTCTTTGCCATCTGAGGGCCATGTTGCCAGCCTGTCCGACCAGGCGGAGCGCGCTTTTTGTGACTTAAATCGATTTTCCCGTCGCAGGCATGTGTTGTTTGAAACCGGGGTTAACTACTGGGACGGCAAGGGAGCAGCACGAATCAATACGCTTCTTAGTCTGTCACCTGCAGGGGCATGCATAAAAACAGAGATACTGTGTGACCGAGCCAACTAATGTCTGACACACATATGGATCATAGACATATGTCTACTGGTTGGTTATAACATATAACATCTTGCATGGACAAGGCAACCAAGTTTCTTAGGCCCAAACTGACTTGTTCTTAACTGATGGGTGCAGAACAGACCTGATAGAGCAACGATGGAGCAAGATACTAAGGCGGATATACCCTTAAATATATTACTTACCTTGTGCAAAGATACTTTATTGATCCCTCAGTTGGAATATTCTTTTTTTAGGCCACATAGTGACGCCCTGGGAGCAATTAGGGGCTCTGTACTTTGCTCAGGAGGTCAAGCTACCAGTGCACCCTTCATACTTAAACAGCCACTATCCAGTTCCCAAGGCAGATCCCATCGGACTGAGCTACTGCTTATGTATATAAAGTAAGATCTGTTGTTGGGCAGTTTCAAGACGTGCTGCAGCTCTCCTAGGCATTTAACTTTTAGATGCTGTTTCCTCTGTAGCTTCTCAACAAGAACATCTTTAAATCTTTAACTGGAGCGGCCATTTGATTGTTTAATGTGGTTTTTACAACTGCGTAATGCACCTGGAGATTTAAAAATGGGGCCAAAATTCATTGAAATTTGACAAATTTGTGTCAGTAAATATTGTCATGTTACCCACCACTGGCTGCAGCCTCATGCTTATCTTTGCTGGAGTAGGGCTGATGCAAAACATTTACCATGTTGGCAGACCTCAGTGGATATCCCTGTGTCTTTATCAGCTACAAGCCAGACCTTATCGCTCAACATGACTTAACTGATTTGGCTGAATCCGTGCAGAGCAGAGGCCGTCACAGCAGCAGATTAATGTTTTTTTTTTCTTTTTAGAAATCTTCAAATGAAAGCACACACAGTGTAAAAGACACAGCTACAGAGTATGAAGTGCGCCCTGTGCTCGTGAGGAGTTAGCCAGCGTTGTTTTGTTAATGTGAAGTAGCGCAGACAGAGACACGAGGGGTCAGTGGGTCACATATACAAACCGGAGCGCCGTGCCGCTGAAATGAATGATCGTGTCTGCACCAGGAGAGCGGAGGGAATAAAGGACTTAGGAAGTCGAGCAATTAATCCTCTGAGAATTAACGATCAGAGCCGAACAGGGCAAAGCCACACCAAGAATGCAAAAAACAGATTTTCCTTATCGAACCCCTCCCTGTACTTAACTTAAACCTAATCAATTCATTATTTAGTTATTTATCAAGCACAAATGCCAAATATTTGCTGTTTTTTCTCTTAGATATCATTGTACATTGAATTTTTGGGGGTTTTGGACTGTTGGTTGGACAAATCAAGCACCCATGAGGATTATATTCACAATCCCTCCCCGTATTTTCCCATCAGGTCTTTTGATTTGAGCTGGCGACCCTCCACTCACGTCTCTAACCTCTTGGCTGCGGCTGAAAAGTCAGCATTGTCACCATTCATGCAACATAGAAAGGCAGCAAAGCCCAAAGAGCTCATGTTCTGAATAGATCTCGGCTGTGTGTGTGTGTGTCGACATCTGGATGTGATGGCGATTCGCTTTGATGTTCCCATGATGCAGAGCTACAGGGCCGTGCTGTGCGGCGGCTCGGCTGTGGTGCATAATCTGGAACATGTGCAGCTCCAGATGCAAAGAGCTAAAAGAGCAAAGTGATCTTGAATCGCGGCACAGCTGAAGGCCCGTCTCAGCCACATCTGTCCGTCAGCCCCGTCCGTCTGTCTGTCTTGTCCCATTTCTTCCCTTTTTATGCAGCTTCCTCTGTGCTTCCTCGTATATATACGCTGACAAAAGCAAGCTGACAAATGTGACACACGCTGAATTTAAAACGAAGATGAATGTCTGCGTCAACCTGGATCTACCACAAAGAGACAAGAAAGAAGTGAAGGAGGAAAGAATAAAAGACACCTTTGATCATTCTCAGCTGTTTGTCAGTAATATTTAACTTTTTTTCGTGTTTGGTGTGTCATATTAAGACTCGAGACAAGACGCGCTCCGACACGTACAAGCTCCTCTTGGTCCAATCTGTCTCGTTAAGAACTAACGCTGATTTCCAAACACACCAAAAACACACAGTTTGCCTCTCCTGTGAAGCCTCTTACCTGTTTTAACTCGACAGTGTCTCCGTAAAGTTTCCACAGTTTGGCCCAAACATCGACCACATCCAACACCTGTGGGGATAAACTTTGCAAGCCAGGCTTTATCACCCAACATCAGTGATGCCCTTGTGGCTGAATGGAAGCAAATCCTCACAGTCATGCTCCAAAATCTTTTGGAAGGCTTAAACCAGAAGCAGATTAATGCCCGTCACATATCATATCCTTCACCTGAGCCCTTAATGTAAACCTAGTCCTTGCTCAATTAAATATTTAAATCAGCTGCTTCAGGAAAACCCTGTGCTGGCAACATCGTCAGTACACAACGCAGAGAACCACAAAGAGACTCGGGAAGAGAGTAACCGAATGCCCGGAACAACAGACTTGTTATTTTCCTGCTGCTTCATTCACGGCTACGCTCGCACTTCTATCTCTCAGACACGCTCACTCCAGGGAGCCTTGAGGTCAGACAGACCGTGATGTGGCAAATGGCTGAATGAATTATTGATCCGAAGACTTTGATACGGATGAGACTGAAGGCACCCAAACACGTCTGGCTACAACCGGCAGTCCTGCAGTCTGCCCAGTTTTTCCTGTCGACACGAGAGCAGAAATATAACCTACATTTCAGATCGGGTTAGTTTTATATTTTTGTAAGATTAGCAGAAAGACTTTCAGCTGCACAGACACCATAAATTGTGACATATAATGTCTAAGAGATCCTGTAGCTCAGCTCTGATGATTCAAAGCTTTGTTTTCTGATGAATTTTTATGATTTACGGCCTTGACTGCTTCTAGCTCGGTCGGTAATTTTCCCGGAATGTTTATGAACAAGTGCCAACAAGTGGAGTGAAGTGAGTCCATGCGGCTGTGGGTTTTTTAGCTCATGTGGAGAGGGTTATCGTGATATTACCGTCCTAGTGTTGTAAGTTAAAGAGAGCAGGCTTCCCCAGCTGAGAAAAGCTGACATTTGTTCCCTTTAATTAAAGCAAAACATGTGCTGCGGCTGCAATGCATTGTGGTCTGCTGAGGCCGCGGTAAAGGGGGAAAGGTTGAACGAGTATCTCGGCAGCTTTTACGATGGGACACAGCGAGTCTGACGAGAATGTCAATAAAAGCGACGTTCACTGTTTCTGCAGTGGAAATGTCGAGACAGGAAGTCACATTGCAAAATGCTAAATATGTAATTTAATGGCAATGTAGGTCAGTCAGTCCACAACAGTCCAGACTGAAGTATCTCAACAACCATTGAACGGGTTGCCGTGATGTTTGACCCATAGATCGTTGGCAGTCTTTGACTCGTTGATCTTTCAGGTGTTTTTCGAGTGGTAATGAGTTACTGGTGTCGCATGAATATATTGAACAGTGCATCATTTGTAGTTGTTGTTTGTTTGGTTGGACTCTTCATGGTACCAGGAGTTCAATGAATTTGACGATGACCCAACACCCAACTTGCTTTGCCCTGGCAGATAAAATAATAGGATGTGCAGGACCCAGTTATGAAATGAACAAACATTAGAATGGTTGATGTGAACTCATAGGCTTCTCGTTTCTTGTGTTGCCAAACAGATGTTAGCAACCTTGTTATGGGAATTGGGAAGAAAAACTCTTGAATAAGGAGGACTGGATTCAAAGTATCAAAGTTTAAGTTGAATTTATTATTCTTGTACAAGAAGGAACGTTTAACAGTGCAACACACAAAAGGGGTTACAGGGAAAAGGCTCCTCGAGGAGCTCTAACAGTTTGTTCTTATATCATAACCTCCTTTTTTGGTTTTCTGCTCAGTAATCAGCATTATGTTTCTTATCCAAATGATACTTCCCTAACCTGTCTCTCTTGTCCAGCCTCAGTAAACACAGGCCAAATAAAGGAAGTGGACAAGACATGCAAAAGACAGGACACACACCTGCACCCCAGTATAATCCTAATTTTTATAACAAACCATGTCACTGACATTTGGAAAATGAAATGCAGCGGAGTTAGGTAGATTTTTATGGCAAAAATATCCGTCTGATTTTCATTGAACTGCCCATTTTCAGCGTGAAACCTTTTGACTTCTTACTCATCTTTGCCAAGAAGCAAATTCAGTCACAGCAGCGTCACTGATCACTCAATCACTAATCACTGATAAGTTAATATGCCACTTCCCAAGTAGCAACCAAGAGACATGATTAAACATTCACTAATCGGTACGGTACTCTTGTGAATCAGTTTATTTTCTTTGAGAAGTTAAAACTCTTTTTTTGCTGACCTGTTAGAAACTCAAGTTTCTTTAGTTAAATCAACTTTAAACTTCTACTGATCTCTCTCTCCTCCACGACCCGCTCTGTCCTTCTCTGCCACGTGTCAGCCGTCCATGTTGTTTCCATTCAGACGACACAGTCATGCCACTGTGCGTGTTTGTTTGATTGCGAGATACTTCAGTCATGTACTCTTTCAAAGTTTGTGGAGAATAACATAATTAAATCTTATTTTTATAAGCAGGGGTAGCTCGGGTATGTAATGGGCTCTGCGAGGTCATGACAGGGTAAGAGGTGAATAATTGCAAGGCAGCAGTAAACATATTTAATTATAACTCCAGGATGCTGTAAAACGAACACAAGGTCGTGCAAGGTTTGAGTTGACCAGTTTGAATAGACGCCTTGAAATCTGCTTTTGTAAGGTGTAGGTGTGTGTAGGAGGCTACAGCATGACACACGACTGCTGGATTGACAATATTCTGCCAAGAAATGAAGCAGTGTGCCAGTAAAGGCCAGGAAGAAGAATCCTGGCAGGCAAACATGGATTTGGGTTTCATAATCCTGCAAAGAAATTGGCTTTGCAAAATGTTTCATGAGAACAAAAAGAGCACCCGTCAATCATGTTTTTCAGACCTTAAGGATGCACACAATGTGATTTGGTGAGAAACAATGATGGAACATTGAAGGAACTTTTAATATCAACATCATATAACGCTGTAGTAACCGGGCAGTAACTGTTTTACTGTTGAACAGTCCAAAAAATGTAATCCACATTGGATTCATTAAGGATTATGTGGGGTTATTCATTGCATGGTCTACATGTTGTAGCAGGGCCTCATTAGTATTCGTTGTTTCAGCTTTAGCATCGGTTCTACCCGACAGCTGAAAAACAGCACAGTGTGTGAGAGGGTTACCTCAGGTGTAGAGCACCGGGTTGGTTTTCTTAATAGAGCCTCTGGTTTCCCCTGAGACTGAGGGTCAGACCGGGAGGCTCAGCCTGTCACAGCAAGACAGATGCTGACTGATGTTTGGGATTCAAAGTTTGCTGCCCTGCTCTGTTTTTACGATTAGGTAGCCCCTGTCGAAGAAGAGGAGGGCAGCTCGGCTGTGACACAAAAAAAGAAGAGAGAGAGATCCACAAGACGGAGCGTCAGTCCTCTGCAGAGTTCAGAGTTTACCGCGGCGCTGTCATTTCTTCCTGATGCACCGCTGAGTGCAGGAGAAAAAGCATATTAGGGTAATTAGATTAGATAAAAGTGAAATGATGTCCTAGGGGGGAAATTGGAGGGCGGGATAATAGGCTGTAGATGGAAGCAGGGAGTACTGAGGATAATTTAATTATTTAAAACAACTGAACATTGACAATAGCGTAGGAAATATATGTACCAAAATCACATTAATGCAGGCATAATTTTACATCTAGGTCGGTTGGGCGTCTTCAGACTCCAGAGAACATCGTTTGCATCCCCTAAACTTAGTTTAAGGTAACCACACCTTTGTAAGAAACCTTTAGAGCTGCAAGTAACAGAGATTTTCAGTGTCAAAGAACCTTCCAATTATCTTTTTAATTCATTGATTTGTCATATTTGATGTAAAACAGCTGCAAATCCTCACGTCAGAGAGAAACCAGCTTGTTTTTGGGGTGTAAAAAGGATTATTTGATTATTATAGATTCATTTTCTGACCATTTCACCTCCATTATCCTTAAATATTCAGTTGTTGACTTGTTTTTACTGGTGGTAACACTATGATAGATGCAGATTTAATGACTTGAAGTGACTCCTGAATCCAGTGCGGACGCACTGGATTCAGGAGTCGCTTCAAGTCATTAAATCTGTCTTCTTCTGGCGGGCTCTGCCACTGACAATGCAAACTGTTATATAGTACAAAGAGGTAACTAATGAGTTTAAATATATTAAATTTAAAAGCTGTAGTAGAATAAAATCAATCCATAAATTATATCCAAAGGAGTTGAAGGATCCAAGTGGAAGGATCCAAGTGGTAGGTGTTGAATTTTTGAAGTTTTTAGGTCATAGATTTGCTTAAAATCTTTAATTTTAAAGGCATCCTCTTGATAAGAAACAAATACATAATTGCGTTTTCAGATTTTTGCGTTCTCTAACACATCTATACGCACAGGAAGTTCTGAATGTTTCATCTGATCCTCCATAAACCCGGGAGTAAAATCCAGACGGGGCCTGAAAATTACAAAAAAAAAAGGCGACGTGTCAGTCAGATGAATCAGGAACTTCTTCCATTAATCCTGTCCTGCATACGACCCCTCATCAGTCTGAGACGAATCCCCAGCAGAACCCACCTCCTTTAATCATTCATGTTATAATGAACCCAGGTGAAAAATTGATGAGCGGGCGCTACCTCTCGTCTGTCTGTGTGTGTGAGGTATTTTTCTTCCCTCCTTTCAAACCTCAGACATGATTTGCCTCCCGTGCACTAATACTTTTCCTCACGCTCACGCACGCATGTCTTAATGTAGGCGAGTGAGGAGCTCTAATATTTAATACACGGGCGATAACGACCCTGTCTGGCCTGAGGATTAGTGTGTTTGTGTCTTCAGGTCACTCATCCTCTCTCACAGGTTTCACCCTCACGGCGTCTCGCTCTGATCTGTCGCACCAGAACGTCTTTACACTCTGCAGGGCTCGATCAGTTACGTGTTTCAAAGACAAACTTTGATTTAAAAAAATGTGATAGATTGAAAAAATCTAAACTATTTGTTGTTTCAATGTTTATTACGGAAGCCCTAAAGCAGGGGTCTCCAAACTACGCCTCCACGGGCGCATTTCCTCCACGGCAGTGTGCCGCGACCGGCTCTGGGTCGGCTTGGAAAGGCTCGGGGGCGAAGGTGGCTCACGGCTCCGGCCGCGAGCTTTACAGCGCCCTCCTGCCCGGACCTCGCCGCTTCCCGGGGCCGCGACTGTCGAATCGCAACTTATCGCAACTTTCACTTCCTCCCGCAACAAAATCGCAACAAAAATGTAAAAAGCAACTTTCACCGCAATTTTTTTAAAACCTCATGCAACATCAGGGATTTTTATAACATTTCCGGTTATAGACTGACCCCGGCCCCCCATCACAGAAAGGCAAGTTGATGTGGCCCGCACCAAAAAAAGTTTGGGGACTCCTGCCCTAAAGGGTCATACATACATACATTTTATTCCACCCGTTTTCCCGTGATAACGAGATAATTCAAACTCAGTAATTGTTTGAAATGTTTTGTGACAAAACAAGAACAAATACAAAATACACTAAAGGTGTCTCCTGCTCCTCTGACATTGCTACACTAAATGATGTTTCCTGCAATGATTCAATACACAGGACTATCGTTTTGTTTTCTCGAGATCTCAAATTAATTATCTTGTTATCACGGGAAAACGGGTGGAATAAAATGTATGTATGTATGTATGACCCTTTAGGGCTTCCGCAGTTTATGACTTTGGCACTGAAACATTTCTCTATCTCTACGGGGAGAGTCAGTGAATGGATGTGAAAAAATGTAACATAGGTTATATAAAGGACGTCACACAGAATAACCTAAATGTGTCTGACGTGGTTACAGATGCAGCAGTTTGTGTCTGTCGTGTCGTCTGAAGTCAAACAGATATTGGGCTGTCTTGACTCGGTCGTCGAGTGTGGATGGGATCACATAACATAATCATGGTACCAGAGATGCTAAGCAAGTAAACAAAGGGAGGTGTCTTCTTCCAAGCTTCATCTGTGGAGAGGCCCACAGACCTTTCCCACAGAGTCTACGACATGTTTCTACAGTCTGAACACTGGCTCTAGATACCAGCTAAGCCACTGTAGTTTCTCTTTCATGCGAGGAAGGAAAGGGTAAAATCGGCATCTACACCTCTGGAGACTTTTAAGACCAGACTGTACTTCACACAGGCGAGTGTCCGTAGGTTTCTTCTGGAGATGTGAGAGTGGCTGTTTCGTTTGTACATGTACTGTACATACGTTATTTCTCTCAGTTTGGAGACAGTAAAGTTTAGTGTTTTAGTCTCAAAAAAACAAGGTGAGGTGAATTTGAGTGCAGTTTCCTGTTTCTAGAATTTCCTAGAAGTAAATGTGAGTGTGGTGGAACAAGGCGAGACTTTCCTCCTGTGGTTACTTTCTTTTGAATGCAATCAATCTCAACTCAAGGTGCACTTAGTCTGGATATGTCGACCGCCCCCGTCAGTGCTAAATTTGTGTGTTTGCCCAGTTGCCATGGATCTGTAGATGTTCAGACTTTCCTCTCAGACTCGTCCTCCATCAACTTAAGCTTGATGCTGGAAATCATTCTTCACCTTGGAAACGGCATTCGATAGAAACAATCCCACTTACTCGCTTTTTCTCAAGCTTCACATGGTCTTCATGAGTGGACCAAGATTAATGTTTGATGAGTGAGATCTTAAATTAGTCAGATTATTTCACAGATTGAGACTTTTCTGATTTGTGACACATATCTGAGGGAAGTCTGCGTCTCAGTGTGTGTGCAGCGTCTCGGTGACAGAAGTGGGTTACCCTCAGCTGAGAACAAAGCGAAGAGTTTGCCACTTTGATCGATGATGCCAAAGCCAAGCAGGGCTAATTACAACCTCGCAGTGGAGCCGCTCCCCGAGTGGGCGCAGAGAGCTGATTTGGCCAATTACGAGTTTCACATGATGAAAACTATAATAATAATCACATCGTGATTCATCATTGTTCCCCATTAAAACAGAGAATGTCTATGGAAAACGGCCCCGCAGTGAAAAATAAACATTATCGTGGAGAAAGAAATTTGTAATCAAGGTGCGAGGAGCTGATGTGTCGATGTGTGCTGGGAGTAACTATGAAAAACTGTCTGCACTATAAGCAATAAACATGAAGCTACAGATACAGAGTATGTAGACAGAACATTTGTTTTATTGTGGAATAACTGGATAAAACACTGAAATCACAAATGTCTGTCTTAGTGCACTCGCAGGGTGGATTTCTTTTCTTTCAACATCAGCAGCCCTCTGAGCTCACCTGTTCTCTGTTAAACTATTAACCAGTTCGTGTATTGTCAAATCAGGTCTTCAGGTTCTTTAAAGCATTTGTCTTTTACAGATTAAATTTGTGTACGTGCTTCTCCGAGTGTTGCTCACATTGCTTATCCTCTTTAACCACTACTCCAAAAAAAAAACGAAATATAATCATCAGATAGTGATGACAGCAGCTCGACCTCACGTAAGAAGAAGAAGCCAGGCTTTCAGCTTTGTGGTTCGGCCCAGTCTGCATCCTGTGGAGAACTACTGGCAGCTACAGTCTGAGCTTCAGACGCGGTTTAACACTAGATAAGTGTGATGACGTGTGAGGAGTGACGGTTGGCCTGAAATCAGCCTCAGCGATACTCAGGAGGTCCGCATACTGTAGATGCTGCTCGCATCAGTTACATCAGAACTGGATTTCCAGTTTTCATCATTGGACATGAAAAGATGTTTTCTCCTGACTGTAAGAGAAGTGAAATGCTTCATTGATCCGGTTGGTTAGAGTTCACCCATGATAGACGGTGATGGACAGATGACCTGGCTTATAAACCAAACAGTTTCCAACAACGACTTTCTGGAATCATTTGGGAAGTCATCGGGAACAGTCATACGTTAATCTGTTAGATAAAGATATTTAACTACTGATAGAGAAATCAAATGTAGAGAATTCAGAAAGTCCTCGTCTTTGAGAAGCTGAAATCAGTTTAAAAAAGTATCCTCTAGTTAAAGGCTGCTCTTTTTGAAGACATCCACACTAAAACCTCATTCCTGTCTGTGTCTCGCTGGACGCTCACTAAGTTTGTTTCTTTACACTTTAAAGCACAAATGATCTTCTGCGTTCACGTCACTGATGTCATCTGGACTCTCGTGTTCGTCCTTTTGAGACGAGACAAATTATGATTTGTAGATGAATCCATAATTAGACTGTACATTAAACAGGATTTTTTTGTATTTTTAGGGTAGATTTTCTGATTTCATTAGTGTTGCAAAAGATTGCGTTATCATTCCAGCTGATTCAGTCGGGCTGCTGCTGCTGCTGCTGCTGGTGCGTGAGGGGGAGTGAGAGCTCTGTTGACCACTTTGTTTGGTGCAGAGTAAATATTTCTTCACCGCTCTGTTTCTATTCTCGCTGTATTTCCTGTTGCTTCTGCAGGATGTGGAAGAGACGGATTACACGTGATGAAATCATTGACATTTAACTGTGAGTGTGCGGGGATTACACACGGGATTACACGCTTCAAAAAGCCGCCATAACTCTTCTGTAATGGCGTGAACCAATGGCATGTTTGAATAATGCCGTTAATTCACAGCAGCTCCGGACGAAAGACGGAAAGAATGAAAGCCTCATTTTTGTGTTAATGGACGATAATGAGTACACATGCAATCCCTCAGGCGTGTTTGTAATTAAAAAACGACAGGCTGCAGAGAGACTGATTAAAAAAAGGGACGGGAAAGGTCCTGATGTGAAAGTTGCATGTCTGTGTTTGGAAATCAACAGGAAGGCAGTTATGGAGGTTTGAGCCGCTGATTCAAACCACTCATCAACTCGGTCGGCAGTTTGAAACTTCAGCGCGTCTGTGACTCACAGCTAATGGAGGAAATGAAGGTCCGTAAACGACTTCTCCTCTGAGTCACAACTCAGTCAAAGCCGAGCACACAGACACCGTGTACGTTACACCGAATCTAAAAATATGTGCACAGTCATAGGACGTCATTACGTCCAATTTCCATCACAAATTAACAGCTATAAACTTAGAAATCACAAGACGAGAAGACACTTTAACCTTCCAGAACCTGCCTGGGAATCATCAGGTTCCCAAGTTATCCAGCGAGAGTTGTCTGTGCATCATTGCAACAGCTGATTCAGTAAACTTTTAAAGGTGTTAATCTGCCAGAATGTGAATAATGCCTGGGTTGCAGGGTTTTGTTGTCGTCTTGATTTTGTTTCTGAGGTGGATCAGACATGCTCCGGTGTACACTAACATGTATTATACAATATTTTGGCAGTTTTTACACAATAAATTCATGTTTTTGTTACTTTGCTTCTTGTTTTTTGGGGCTGTCATTGGAGCTTTAACACCAAACTCCAAAGCTTTTTATTAGTCGTGATCTGCTGCCTTTGTCCTTGAACGCTACACTCAAAAAACTCAGATTTTTGAAATGCGAGCTTCTATTTTTAAGTTTGCCTTCGACTCTCAAACCCCAGGGACACAGTGCTGCTTTAGTGTCTTCAGCAACCTTTCTTGAGTTTTAAAACTTAATTTCGTTCACAAGGATTTCTTGGTTTGAAACTGGATGTCAGACAGTCGAGCTGGAATATACTGCGAGCGCGGCACGGTTTGATTTAGAAATAGTCTTCATTGAAATATTGCCTCTGCTGGAGTTATAGCACAGGGTGATTTAACAATTACTTCTCTAATTTTAATGCTTCAGTAAGCAAGATTTGTAGAAAGGAAAAAAAAAATCCCCCGTTTCATCAGCCTAAATCACAGCGGGGCACAGCACAGCGCGGGAGGACGACTGTCCCATCTCCACTAATTGGGAAGACATAGATTTACCGTTTGCCCAAATGAAATCCTCAGCTGTGAGTTCGAGACGCTGCTGGGAAAACTCAGCGAATTGAGCAAAGCGTCTGTTAAACACGAGCGAACGAGCGTCGTGTCAAGAGGAAACGGGACTTGTTAGCGTCAGATATTTCAATTTGTGAGCAGTGAAATAACGTTATCTCCAGAGAGGAGCGGCGGCGCTTTTTATTTATGATTCCACTCGAGAAAGACGGTTGTTCACCGTGCTCTGTGACAGACCGAGGAGTTTTACACTCTGGCATTTTCCCAGAGTGTTCGATTTTGATTCAAAAGTTGCAGTGGAGGACAAAATTAATTACACAAGAGAACAATTCAAAGGAGCAGAGCTGACGGTTTGAATAAAATGAAAACATCTATAAAGCAATTTGGTTTGATTGTGACCAAATAAAAAGAGTTTGGAGCTTGACTCATCTTTGACCTTGTTTGTCGGTATTAACCTTTCAAACTCAAGGAGACTACAGCTGTGCATGACGTGAGCTGAAGGCAACCCTGAACGCACAACAAACTTTATTTTCTGAACAAAATAATATTCATGCACACAAACCGTCCTCTTCAGTTTCCCACCTTCTTCTTCTGAAAGAGAATAACGTCAAACCTTCCAGAACGTAACTCTCAAATCTTGTATATGAAAGTCTAAATGTCTATAAAATATGTGATAAAAATGCAGCATGTGAGCGAGTTCAGGCAGCACTTGATATACCTCCCAGTTTGGCGGTTTATTTTGCTGCCCAGCACCACCACCTCCTCCACCACCCGAGCACCAACTGTCTCCGAGGGGTTTAAGATATTTGCTCATCGCTTTTCAGTGACGAGGCCAAACTCAAACTGTGTTCTGCTGCTGCGATAAATATTCCAAACATGAGGCGTCGGCCTGAAATGTCACTTTTAATGAAAGAAAGTGACGTGATGGATTGCTAAAGGTGGATGGGAGCAGTCAGATAATCAAAGATTTTGGTTCATACTTGCAGTATTTACATTTTTGTTTTGTTACTGCAGCCGTTTCTGAGTCGTCATCTTCCTCCTGTGTTATTAGCTTTAACTTCCTCATGTTGTCTTTGGTTTTAAATTGAACTGATGGTATATTTCCAGCCTCGTCTCCTTCGCTGTAACTCACTCTGTTGGGGGACGACTGACCTCTAGTCACCGCGGGTATACCGGCATTTGTACGCAGCACTTTATTCGACGGCTCTTTGAGAAATGGCCAGATTTGCATTTGTTTAGAGTATACAGGGAGCCGTGAGAGCAGAGCGTTTTTCGGAGCTGGCTCGGGGACAGTCCGGCAGAGAAATGCTCATAAACAGTGACAATAAATCACGTCTGTGTGTGCGAATGAGCCAGACGGAGACACCTGGGCTCATTTCCAAACGGCAGGTTTCACCTTTTCAGAAGACAAGCTGAGGGAAGAGCTGCAACACGTTAAATGTGTTGAATTTTACACACATTTCCCAGAGGCGTGTTGCACAAACGTCTTCCATTATAGTGTCCTTCATAAAGCCCTCCAGAGGGACTTACTACATTACAAAGTCCGGCCGTTACCTCCGCATTAGGACTTAAAGCGGGAGGAATATGTGACCTCATTGTACGGTGGGATCGATGTCTCAGGGTGTCACTATCGATCCGGAGACAGTAACAGTAACATATACATATTGAATGACCTTGGCCGGACATTGAACAAAGACTTAAAGCGTGTGAATTAAATGGACAAGAGGTCAGTTCATGCTGTCACCTCACTGAGCTCTGACGTCCGCCGATGAAAACACAGCATGGCTGTTGAATATTTTGAATATTTGAATGAGTTTCACCAATAAAACAAGCCCAGTGCTGATTACGGTGACGTAACATAAAAAATACTTTGAGTACTTTCTTTTTACAGCACCCAATATTTTTGCTTAATGACAGAATTTCAGAATAATAACGTCACCAAAAAGCGGCACGAAGAAATTCATTCATGCAATGTGCAAAATATGTGATTGTAGTCGTGTTGCTGTTTGTTTGCGGGGCTTGTCGGTAGCTGACGAGTTAACTGGTAACATACTGACAATGTTCAGTCACAATAACTCCAGCAGGTTTGTTCTGATCGCTCTGTACTGGGTAAATTACACCACCACCCCCTTTATCGCCAAGTTATGAAAACCAACACGGTTGCTGCTGCTCCCTCGTTGCATTATTCGCATTCGTTCCGTGTTTTGGCGTCCGATCACTTCTTTCATTCTAACCAGATTTCTGGATTATATTTCATCTTCTTCTCCTTTGTGATTTTAAACGCAGCCTCCACAGTAAAGTGCGTAAACATCCGTCCATTATTAAAACATCCTTAGACTCTCGGACAGATGACAGGACAGGTCTGAATGTGGCTACCTGCACACACAGACACACAATCTGCTATATAATTAAATTTACTGCCCGCTCCTCTGTGGTTTCACTTTGCACCACTCTGCTGTAGAAGTTGATTTGTGACTTGATGGCTCCTATGAATAATTTCCTGCAAGCTGTAAAGTAAATGTATATCTTCCCCTCTGTTTTTCTTCCATCTCTCCCTCTCTCTATCTCTGTGAGTTACTCTAAATGTCCCGTGTATCATGTTGAGTCATAATAGTGGATCACGTTTCCCTCGGCCTCTGCACTAATGTGCTCTTTGTAGATCTCTGGATTGGCCCGAGTAAGTGAAATGCTCTTGCGTGCAAAGGGAAGTCAAGGTTACAGGTTTTGACGCTCCGTCTGATCCCACACAGAGATATGTTTTCCTCCATTTATCTGGCCTGTACCTGTTACGCACTACTTCCTCTGACCCTCTTGTAAAAGACGTGAATCAGCAGCATCTTTGTGTCCTAAGCAGAAATATCTGAAATGATCTGAAATGTGATACTTCTGTCTCATTAAATGCCTTCCGAGAAACGTTTCTCTCCAAGAGGTAAGATCTTCAGTCCACCACCTGAACCTTTTTATGCTCTCCTGCATTTTTAGTCCATCTCTGCCTCATTTAAACTCCTTTCATTGTTGTTATTTATGTGCATGTGTCAAGTTCTGTTTGAAATATTATTCAGTGGTTGGTGCGTACGGTGTTACCGCCCTGCCGTCCGGCCCTCGTGTTGTTTGCATCCTCATGAAATACCTTTTGAATCTCGCTGTGATGATGCGACATCAGTTTGTTTGCACAGGAGGGACGTGACATGATCACCTGAAGGAATACTCCACTGAAATGCAACATCAGAGTATCAAATTCTCTGTGTTAGACAGTTGGAAGGTGCAGAGTCACAGCAGTAAATGAACAAACCGACAGATTCTTGTGTTTTCAGTGGCGTATTTCTTGAACTTCTGTGTGCATCTCATTCTCAAAGCAAACATCCCATCTGTATTGTCTCCTGCTTGAACGCTCTGCAGTTCTCATGCATACTGCTGCGTATTCATCAGTCTGTCTTTCTCCGGTCTTCTCTCCCTTTTTCCCCCCAGTTGATCAAAGTATGTTTGAGAACTCCATTGCGCAGCAGCAGAGTCCTCAGACCTCCAGACCAGGCCAGACCTCGGCCCGACGCTCCCTAGCATCAAGTAATCCTAACGTGGGGTCCATCTCCGTCGACTCTCCGTCCTCCGGAGGCCAGCAGAGGCTTAAAAACGCCATTAATCTGGGCAAAGCTGTCGGCGCTAAGGTTAGTTCTGCAGGTCTGCACAGGTTATGAAGTCAGTTTATTGCTTCATCGGTAGAACTGATTTTATTTTGACTTTCTTTCAGGTCAATGACTTGTTAAGAAGAAAAGAGCCCAGCCACCTCGGGGACATCGGGGTCACTGAGATCAACAAGAACGTCGGTGTCGCGTGGACCTGTATGGACCAACTCAACCAGACCACTGCCAACAGGTACACACACACACACACACACACATTTGTTCCTTTATCATTATTTGTGTTGTGAGGAAAGTACTTAGCTTAATTATAATCATAATTTCAATACTAATCTTGAACCCTAAATCATCGTAAATTAAATATTTACTTTACTTGTTGGTTTATTTCCACACACTGACTGTGCAGTTTGTTTTTTTTCATCACTCTGTGTCGACTTTTTCCAGTCATAAATCTGTTTGTGTTTGAGGCGCTTATGCAAATATTGAAATTATAAGGGCTTAGAACATTATGACTGAAGTTTATGATCGCCATTCGCTCTATTGTGTCTCATAAGTTTGTTGGGTTGATGACACTTGTTGCACAGATCACATTAGGACACTGAGAATCCATGCTGTGATGAGGTATCAGCAGCTTTTGATGTTTTAAAAAGAAACTTTTAGATATTTCTGTAAGAATTGCATTTTTTTGGGGTCGGTGATTGGATGGCGAGTACCAACTACGCGAGGCAGGTGGACTCAAGAGATCCCTGAAAATCCGGCACAGTCAGTCTGGGTTAGCAATTGTCTCATTATACTGAAACGGCTACCATGGGGACTAACATCATCTCACATGTGGTGCAGTAGTGCAGAACAGAATGGCTGAGCTTGAGGAAACGGCGGTGAGCCACGAGAGGCTGGAGTTCAACTTTTCAACGCTGGACCTGTTTCTTTTTTTGAGCAACTTATAATTTAGCCGGGCTTGTTTTAAATGCAACAAATCCACAAGAGTCTTTCCATCATAACAAATTTAAGCGATTCAAACACAGGGAGCAGAAACATTCAAATGCAAAGTGAAAGTTTAAACTTTATGCTGCATGGAAATGTCTGACTCATTTTTATTCAGATATCCAGAGGTCAGAGGTCAAAGGACCCCTCTGAAAATGGAAATGCACGTGTGCTTTTTATATGAGCAGCCACACGTTCCATTTAATAATAAAACTGCTGAAAGACATTATCTTATTGTCAGCCAAAAATATTAAATTACTCGTCCTGAGAGCAGAGTCTATCGCTGTGAATTAAGCAGTGGCTCAGAAAAAGGTGAATGATTTAAGATTTTCCCCGTGAAATAATGTGGTTTTAAATTAATAACGACACATCAAAGCTGCCTGAAATTCAAAAAGACTGAACTCTTCAGCTGCTCGTGCGCTCGTACATCCCGGCCAGGTTGTGTTTGTGTGTCTGTATTTTATTTGTGGGGATTTGTTCCAGAAGCATTGATCTGTTGTCTCTTCAACTGAAAATCAGTCAAGCAGAAGTCATTTTTCCGCAGCTGTGCTCACATTTGTCTCCATTTACTGGACCGTGAGATTTAGATTCATTTAACAGTGATGATATGTGGAGGTTTTTGCCCAAGCAGCGACTGATCCGGACGGTCTGGAGCTTTTTTTAAATAACTGACCGTCTCCACGGTGTTCAAATCTGGATGCATGAGATGAAACGTGCGTCTCTTTAGTAATCCTTCAGCTCAGTAATCGTTAGGTCGTGTCACAATTTCAGTTTCATCGAAAATCAGTCGCAGCTTTGATTATCGAAATCGAACAAAGGTCAGCGATTCCTCCTAATTGTTGTTGTAAAGAACCTTCTGGCCTTAGTTCAGTACATCACAAAAAAAGATATAGCATGGTTATTATATGGGGATATGGTCATATCACACTTGATACCATGTCACTTATCTTATAGAGGATTCGAAAATGTAAATGACTGAACAAACAGTCGATCTTCACTCATCAAAGACGTCAGTCGAATCGTGACATCTCTGTTCATCATTTATCTTCATATTTATTCCGTTATTTGGATCATTGGCCGACAAAAACTTTATTTTCTAAGTCAGTCTCTCTCTGAGAATCACTATAAACATTTATATGAATCTGTAGGTGAGGGACGGAGAAGTTTCTGTAAGTATTGACCCGTCTGTATTGACATTTACGTGAGATTTTGTTGCAACAGTCCAAACGAAGCAGAGCATCCGCTATCGTCTGATATCAGTTTAGCTTTTTCAACAGTTATCTGCAGTGATTAGTCAAAATGATTCGTCATCCTCGTGTATCAAGTTTACTCATCGGGCCGCAGAGGAAAGAAGAGACACACACATCAGTGTAAACGAATGAAGCTGAATTATTGAACTGATCACAGAGCGGTGTTAATATGTTCCTTCTCGTCGCCGTGGGATGTAGTTAATACATTTTAAGACATTAGTGTGTTTTTGTAAACAGCTTCAGTGCACGATGAGGAGCCATTACAGTTTCATCACTTACAGTACCTGGTTAACTGTCGACAATACACAACAAGTTTAGTTCAGCCAGTCGGGATGATCAGGGAGCTGCATTCTTTCTAATCCTCCGTTGGCTTCAAGAAGAAGTATAGAGTCGATTTATTACCCCAGGAATCAGTTTCCTCGTGAGTTTATGGTCTCAGTCTCTACTTTTAGGTCTCCTCCACACAGATTTAGTAAATTATGAAGTAAAATAGACAATAAAGCAGGGTATGCTTTAGGACGTGGTTATCCTGTGGCCAACAAGTCATTCTCAAAGTTAGTGAGCAGTCCAGCGTGAGTCGAAACCAACTCTCCTTTCATTGTGTCGCTCCAAACATGCACCGACGTTAAAAGAGCAGTATCGATCCTTTCATTTCTTTCTCTGCAAGCGAGCGACTAAGTGTACTTGATGACTGAATGTCAAAACATTCTCACAGTCGAGTCATTCAAAGAAATGAACAGCTTTAAACGCACTTTCACTTTCAACCAGCAAACTCACAATTTAAATATCAAACTTTTGACTGTTCAGTTCCATTGATGAAATAAAGAGAGAAACATTCCCTCCCCACAGCCTCAGAACGATAACAAGAACCGTATGTTATTATTTTTTATTTAACCAGGACAGTCTAAGTGAGTCCAAACCAAGACAGGCAGCAGCACAAACTAAGAACAAGTCAATTAAAACAAATACAGACGATATTACAACACATAGAGATCTAGAAAAATAATAAAACGTGCACTACAAGCCATGAATGCAACAATATTAGTTACCATAGTAGTATTTCATTAAGAAGTTTAAGTTAACGGGGAAAAAATTATATATATATATATATATATAGCTTTTTATTTTTGTGCTTCTGTATAAATATAAATGCTGTAATGAGGTAAATTGTGATTGATTCTCTTCATTTCTAACAGAAATCTGACTCAAACTAACTGAGACACAAACTGGTTCTAGTGTATCAGCAGCACCACTGATCCCGTCCGGCATGTCAATGTTTTATTCATGACGCTCTGAGTGGAAACCAGTTTGTGACTTTGAATTCAAAGTCAGAAAACAAATGATTTATTTATGAAAGTGGATCAAGGCGAGATTTGAACGCAGCATGTTTCCCAGAACTAAAACCTCATCTCACAGATGTGATTGTCTGTAATGTTTCCCGTCTCTTCTCTCTTTCAGTCACATCTCCTCCTTCGACTCCTTCCCTCGTCTCGACCCGCCACCCCCGACGGGGAAGAAGCGTCTCCCCCGGGCGCTGAAGACCACCCAGGACATGATGATCTCGTCTGACCCCGTGGTCTCCTCTCCAGACACTGCCGACTCTTCCTCCTTCCTCTCTTCTCCCGACAAGACGCCCCTCATCGTTAAGGAGGAGCAGCAGCAGGGCGAGAAAGAGCAAGAGGGGTCAGAGGAGGTCACATCACAGCTGGACCCGGCAGAGGAGAAAGTCACTGCTGATGTGGAGACGACAGGAAGCCACAACAAAGTGGATGGAGAGATACAAGGAGAAGAAGAGGGTGTGGAAAACGGAGGAGGCGAGGAGGAACATCAGACGCAGCTCCAGCTCTCAGTGCCAGACCTCATCAACAAAGATCAGCTGGAGCCCAGAGCCAAACCCTGTGATGTCTGGCAGAAGGTGTCGGGGCCAGACTCCCGGCTGGCCTCCACCCCCTGCTCGGGGAAAACTCCAATCCGCATCAGCCTTGGCGAGGAGGTCCTGCTGGGGAACGGCGCCCCGTGCAGCAAAGGCAGCGGAGTGAATCCCGAAGACTCGGAGCCGCACCCGGACCTGCTGTCGTTTGAGTAAGGAGCCGAGCCGGGGTCAGACCAGTTCAGTATGTCTCAACTCTTTTCTCTTCATTTGGACTCCAGAGACTCGAGGGGTAATTCCAACAGACTGTAAGAAAGTACTGCGGATCAAATATTCACCCACACCTTTAATTATATAACCGGCTCCAGGGTTTGCTCGAGGAAAAGGGATCAAGTTCTTCCTGGAGTCGGATCAGATGATTTTTAACTTTTTAGCAACTTTTTCGATGAGTTCAAAGGTCGAGCTAATGTCACTGCCAGCTTTTCCAACACTACACGATGAACACGCAGCGTATTTAACATTTCAGTACAGAGAACTGTCATGTCATGTCTGCTTTAGGGAGGCGATAACACCAGAAAACGTAACAATAAATGTGATTAATGAGCTGAAATTTCCCTTTAAATGGGCTGAAAATGTAAAAATCTTCATTTATTACCTGAAAAAGAAAAAACATCAAAACTTTCTAACTTTTTTAAGAACGCGTGTTAAGTTATCCGTATTAAGTTATTATCAAGACGCCGATTTCAAACATTTTGAAACCATTTAAAGGGACGTTCGTTTCACGTTGGTCGTACAAAAAGCTGCTGCAAAGAAACCAAACACACACCGCAACTGACGTGAGTTATACAGCAATCTAAATTATTACAATCGTATAACATTTATATAATCGTTTCATCAGCATGAGCGCAGATTTCGGAGGAGCCGAAGGGGACGTGAAGAAGAAGCAGAGCGGCTGTGGACGTGTTACGAGGTGGAAAGGTTTCTCGGGGGGGCGTTCACTCTCAGTTCAGTCGGTACAGTTCGATCAGCGCTGGAAGCCTTTTGACCTTTGACCTCATCCGTATGAAATGATTTCTGACGCGCTTACACAACTTCCACGCCGGCCTCAGGCTCAAATCGTGATCCTGAAATCTGCCTTTTAAAGTTCTCGACAAGCAAGAGTATCGATCAGCTTCCCGATCGATCGCTCACTTTTCTTTTAATTTGTCGTTTTTAGATTTCAGAGTTATTTTATTTTGAGATGAAACTGGATGAAAATGATGCATAAATAAACATCGATGAGGTTCTAAACACCAGATCATGAAGATTTTGGTTTGTTTTTGTAAGTCATCTTCGGAAGAAGACATGAAGTCCATGTTCGACAGGTAATTTGCTGAAGTTATAATATTTCATAAACCCACAGGATGATCCTCTTAACCCCGGATCATCCTACATGAGTTCATCTCTGGCTTCCAGGCTAAAAACTGTAAACTAGCTGAACTGAAAGTCTGATTACCCCCAAAAACCCGACAGAGAGTCACGATGGATGGATGGATGGATGGACGGGTGGGTGGCACACGGAGGGCGGACCGGTGAAAAGTTGTTTTTGAGCGAAAAAAGACAAGCGAGATAATGAGCTGTCAACAGGAAGGAGATGAAAGAGGTGTGTGTGTGTGTGTTTTATTCCAGCAGATCATTAAGCGACGGACCAAAGACACAAATTAACGGCTCAGTCAGACAGGTTGTTTTTGTCATCGCTCTGAAAAGCTCTGGATTTTAGATTTGAGCGACCTGACTGCATGAAAAAGAAAAAGCAACAATTCACACAAAAGGATTTTATTTTCACCTCATCGACTGATCAGAGAGTGAGAACCAAAGTCAGAGTGTTTGAGACATTTTTAATTCACATCCAGACTGAGCAGGGAGTCGGGTGAAGGTGAGCTGACATTAACAGAAAATATCCTACAGATCGAAGTCGATATCTTCATTTTATAACACTTATTCTATTATCTGTGCGACTTCAAAAGCTCCCAAGTCCTGACCCTGAAGCCGACCACGTTTTCCTCTGTGAGGTCCTGCTGTGGCCTCTCTATGTGACCGCTTGTGCCCTTGCAGGGATTTCCTGAATCTTCAAAAAAAAAAAGAAAAGAAAAGAAAGGGCAAAGTATTCCCAGAAGACGAGACACGGACACAGAGCTACAGCTGTAGTTGCGGTCAGGTCGTGCCCAGCAGAATGACAGGAATGTGGAGCTGGACTCTGTCAGAGAAAGGAAGCTTTGTCTCTCTGCGTCTGTCCCCGACCGAGAGATCCTCGTTTGTTTTAAAGCTGCAACAAAACAGCTGACGTCCCCAACGAGCCGGAATTACAAAAAAAATAATCTCCCCGGTTAGTTTGATCTAGAAATCCACAGATCTGTTTTTTGTATTTCCAACTTCACTCACTGAGAAACAAAAACCTGCTGCTGCTTTTCAAATGTCATTTCTCAGCTGTTGTTTCCAAAAGAAAACAATTTGCATAGCGAGAAAGACGCATAAATGGGAAAATGTTTTGACATTTGGATGAACTCACATGTAAAGAACGGGAAAAATATTCAGAAAATTTAAAAAACTGAGGCAGCAGCGACACAAAATCTGACCAAAACTTCATCGACCGCGTTTTAAAAATGAGATTTTGGCATCATTTCATGTTTTATGCTAATTACCGCCTGTATTTCACATCAGATTAAAACATTAATCATTAAATATGCAACAAGTTAAATGATTAATTGTGTATTTATAAGAGTTTAACACTCCACTTTAAACCAGTGACAACAAATACAGAAATGTCTCTTTGGAAATAACCAAATATTTTTGGACCCATCACATAAAAAATGTTTTCATGGCCTCGAAATGAAAGAAAAGTTTGTGTTTAGGGTTCAGGTGATGATCCAGACTCTGACTCAGCTTCTGTTTTCAGTCAGAGACGCAGTGACTGTACAAACCACTTCTTTAGATTTTGATTGTATTTTCTGATGAAGGAACAGCTAGTGTACATTTTATGGAAATATTCTATCGCTTTTTTTTATGATATCTGTGAATATGCAAATTTGTTCTTGCTCTAACGAATGAAGGAACGTGATTTCTTTTGATATCCAGTCATAGACTCTAGTTACGTTGTTTTAGCTGATCTCGATAAAAGAAGAAATCATCTCGCTTTGTTTTTTTTGTTTTTTTTGTTTTTTCATGTTGTCTTTGTCGATATATAATATCATCCGATATGAAGAATGAAGGAAGCTAAATGCTGCACATATATAAAGACATAAACGGACCGCCGAGGACAAACTCTGGACTTTCTTTTTATCCGTTATATCTGAAAGCTTGATGAAAATATGCTACAAAAATCAAAATGAATGATTATTTTGTTTGTTTTATTTTCCTAATGTATCTTTTTTTTTAAAGTGGGGATGTAATAACTCCTGTAATGACTGTAATCTTTTAAAAAAAATCTGGAAATAGACCTAATCATGACCTTCTTTCATTGTGTTTGTGTCTTTGTAACGATTAACGACCTCTCCTCTCTTTTATTCTGGGCATATCCTGTTTTTTATGTCTTCCTTCGTCGATGGCAGCCGGCCTCCCGCTCAGCCCTGCCAGCAAACTTCCTGTTTTGCTGAAGCCGACGTCTCAGTCAGATTTAGCAGATTTTTTTTTCCATCTGAATCTGTGTCAATCCTCTGTGCAGACCTCGTGTGTCCTCCTTGTTTCGCAGACCACGGCGGCGGAGACTCGGCAGCCGAAGCCGCTCTGATGTTTAATTCATCTTTGTTTGTCCTGATTCATGGAAATCCCGGGTTTCCTCTTGGCATCTCTCCACGTGAAGCCGACCTCATGTTTGCCGCTCTGTCAAGATGCATTAAAGCCCTTCAGCAACACGCCGGAGGCTGCAGACGTTATTTACCTAACATCGCTGGTGTAAACAGCCACTCAGCTAAGACACACAGGTCGTGTCATTGTTTAATAATTCAAATGTGATGCATTTATTCATTCTCTACAAAGGAATCTAGGCATCCATGCATAATGGATCATCCAGTGTTGGGAACGTCGGCAGGCTGGATGCTGTTTAAACAAGTTTTTTGATTGCATGCCCCAGTGTGATTTTCTTGGCTAATTTGTGGAAAGAACTCTTCAGACTCGTAAACATCGAAAATATGAAAAGTTTGAAAAGTTTTGCCACAAAAACAGTTTAAACTTGAGTTATTCTGATGCCTGGAAAAGCCTCAGATACTACAGTACCTAAAATGTGGTATCAGGTGTCGAATGTTTGCTGTCAGCTGATCGGATACGGCGTAATTTATTGAAATGAAACACTTTTCTCCGCCAGTATGGTGAAATCAACCAACCGTACTCTGACTCTGATTGGCTTACCATGAAACTGTCACTGTAACCAACTTAACCAACCCAAATTATACGAAGAAGTTGATTTCTGGTAGTGTTAGATACTAAAATAAAGTTCTATGGCATTCACAGGCAATCATAATATCGTTTTTTGCATACTTGCACGGATCAGTACTCAAGCAAAGCTCAGGTATTTGATTCAATATTGTGAAGTAAAAAAATAGTATCAGAACAACTCAGTTTAAACTTAAATTACACAACCCAACAGTTTCAGAATAAGTTATTAAAACATGGAGTTACTCCAACTCAAAGCTCATGCGAGGTGTTAAATTATTTGGCAACATTGTTGGTTTAAAAGTGGATTAAGATGCTGGAGAACAGACCAGACCACTTGTTAACTTTTGGTGTGAAAGTTTGAGAGGTTTCCAAAAGAACAAAAGTTCAAATCACTTTTAGCACCTCCAGAAACACTTCAGTTCCCATAATGCAACTAAATATCATTTAAAGCCTTACTGAGGAGTAAATGCTCACATCTTTCAAACTCCACACTTTGAATTTGAAGATTTGTTGATTAATTTCACAGCCTGTGTAGAACTTATCGTGATAAGTTCACTGAACTCCGTGTTTAAAATAAAGATGATTAAATAAGCCTCAGCCCACATGGATGGGAAGGAGCTGAACACCTCTAAGTATTAAAAGTCTCAGAGAAACTGAGTTAGAGCGTCCAGAGATTCAGTTATGTGACATATTTATGAGTGAAACTTGATTTTTTACACTCCAAAGATTCATCTGTGAGTGCTGTGAAGAAATCAGGTTTACACTTTTCATCAGTGTGACACACGGAAGAATGATTGAACTACTTCTAATGTTTTATCGGGTTTAACAAATCTTTTAAAAGAGTCATTTACCCCCAGTGTAATAATCCATAAAGCAGAACTGTCTCACCAAAGCACCATTATTTCCACAGGAGAGACCAACTGCACTTTAGTGATGTGTTAATCGCGAACGAGCCGGTTCAAAGAGCCGTCAATGCTGTAAATGCAATAAAAACAACTGGCTACAACAACTGACATTAGAAAATGTCATTTTTACTTTTGAATACTTTGAATATTTGGCTAATATTTGAAGGTATAAGTGGTAACATGAAGAAAGAGACGACTCTTCTTGGTGAGCTCAGTCGAACGATCTGGCTCCCTAAAAAGAACCGAACTTCCCGTCACTTGAGCACAACACACTGATTTTCCACCAGGCTTTTTAATTTTTTTCCAAATCCAGACCTGAAACTTTCAAACTGCGGACGTCACTGCAGCAAAAATGATCCAGTGTGGAACAAAAGCCCCCAAAAAACACTCTAATTCACTGTGAAGCATGAGTATCTGTGCTCCACAATATGTCGTTTACGTCACAGTGTTATTTGTATCATGCCGAGAGAGATCTGAAAAGAAAATTAGCAATCAGACAGACAGACTGCCTTCAGAGCGAACGAAGCTCTTCTGTGAGTCGTTCTCAGAGCGGAGTGATAATGAATAATTATATGTTCTTTGTGACTGTAAAAAAATAATAAAAAATGGGCCCCATGCTGAGTGTGAAGTTGTTTTTCTGAGGCTTTAATATCTATGCGATGTATATTTAATGTGTTCTATTATTCCATGAGGCATCACAAGACTGTGGCGGCTTCCTCCACACACACTTTCAGAGCAGATTAATAAAAATGTGCTCACCGAGCTGCAAAACTGTGATTCAGATGTGATGTGTAATTTATTTATTTTTTTAAATGCCATCCATCCGTACAGGCGAGCTGCACGTGTGTATGAATGTAAATGCAGACGAAGGAAGTCGAGTAAATGTCAAAAGAAGACGATAAAACTTCCCGTGACCTTCTCCCCGTGCAGCTGACCGTCCTCAGTTTAGCTTTAGAGCCTGTTTGCTTCCTTTCTGTGTCCAGTCCAATTCAGTTTACTATGTAAACTACATATGTGCGTGTGTACTAGGTGAATGAAAAGCAGTTAGTTAGTTTAGTTTAGTTAGTTACATAACTTAGGGTGACCATATTTTCAGTCCTCAATCCCAGCACCCTCGTACTGCAAATGTTTGTGCGTAATCACACAACTTAGTTGTTTCATCTGGATAGGGAACAAATATTTTAGCGCCTAGAACACCTACCAAGTCCTTTCAACATAACAGAGGACATGAATGCAGCATTTCTGTCTCTCTGTCTGTCTCTTTCAGGGTTATGCCTAGTCAGGCACGATATAGGCTGAAGATGCAGTCACATCTCCCTTTACTGAAAACTCTCTTTCTCTCTCTCACCATCTGTAAACATACATGTCTCATTAATGCATGCAAGTTTCTGTGCTCTGTCGTCCAGCAGGTTCTCGTGGATCATGGCTGCTGCTGTGATCCTGCACAACGTCCACTACACATATTCCTACTGTCATTACTGTTACCATCTCTCCATTACAGTTTATAGTTAGTTAATGACTTGCTGCCGCTGTGCATCTGTGTCTCTCTATCTCTATCACAGGTTCCACTGCTACTGTAATCATTTTATCAGTCATTGTAATTGTACAATATGTTTGTGTTGATTTGTCCTGTACACGTGACATCCACGTCTGTCCGTCCTGGGAGAGGGATCCCTCCTCTGTGGCTCTTCCTGAGGTTTCTTCCACCTTTTTTCCCTGTTAAAAGTTTTTTGTGGGCAAGTTTTTCCTCACTGGAACCGAGGGTCTAAGGACAGAGGGTGTCACTCCCTGTACAGATTGTAAAGCCCTCAGAGGCAAATGTACTTTGTGACTTTGGGCTATACAAATAAAATTTGATTTGATTTGATTTTTACTGCTGGGTACTTAACAAAAGGAATAAGCCTCTTGAAACTCTTTACGCTCATTGACACTGAATCGTTGATTTATTGACACACGTGGGACGTAAATGAAGAATCCGGGACTCAACGTGATAAGTGAGCGCTGAAAAACAAGTGTAATATTAGAGTTATTAGTTTAACAGTGCTTTAATTTTGGACTGTTTGTTGAAAAATGTTGAAAAATATTTTAGTGTTTTACAGATATTTGTCAGGACTTGGGACACTCAGCTTGAAATTGGGACAATCCCGGACAAACCGTGAGATTTGGTCACCATAATGTTCACTTAACTATTGTTTTCATAGAAACTAGATTGTGCTGCTTTGATTGCAGTAACATGTAGATCTCCACATATTGTAAACTAAAAACAGATGATGCAATTAGCTCTTTGTAATGCTTTATGACATTTAAACACATAACACAAATTCACCAAGTGACGGCGCTATAAATCAAATTTAACTTGTCACGAAATTGAATTTCTTCCAGGTCTGAAGGACGAACATGCACACACGCATATTTAACAATACCAGCAGGAACAAATAAATATATTTATTTAAGAAGGTTGTAACCTGTGAACAGTGATGGATTATGGGTGTTTCTGTGGATCCAGAGTCGCTGATGTCTGAGATTTAAATTGTCAAACACAACAGGGTGTAGATTTTCCACACACACACACACACACACATCCATCCAATGGTTTGTCATCCTCGCTCTACACAGGCAGCTCGACCCATTCATCACTGCCAGCTGGCAGGATGGACTTCTTATCAAGTTTATTGATCAGCGTGGGGAAAGATTATGGCCCTGTGTGTGTGTGTGTGTGTGTGTGTGTGTGTGTGTGTGTGTGTGTGTGTGTGTGTGTGTGTGTGTGTGTGTGTGAGAGCGACACAAAGCCTGAACGCAGCTCCATCCACGCAGAAATACCAAAATCTAGTCATTTAAGCAGCTGCAGCTCAGTACACTAAACAGGTGTTCCACCAAAAGAGTTCCTGGTAATGACAAATTATTGATGGATACACTGATTAAAATATTACTTCCAGCAAATCTAATCTGAAGGAGCTTCAGCCTCTTTCCAAAAGGAAGCTACTTCGTTTATTGAATTGTGTCGTGATTCAGTGGAGCTGCGCCAACGTAAAAAGCCACTAAATCAGTGGTTCCCAGACTTTTCCTGCCCCCTGTGCGCTTATAAATCTGTATCAACCTTCAGCATGTTGTCAGGAGTTCATTAAAACAGAACAGCGTCTCTAAATCAATGCACAAAGAATATTAAAGTGAATTTAAGGATGGCAGCAGGGCTTCCTTGATGTTGTCAGATAGTGAAATGGGCCAAACCATCAGTAAATACAAACTTAAAGTAACGTTTGTACATCTGTTCCTATACTATACGACCACCAGGTACAATCACCCACGCAGGTAATGCTTTACAGCACCAAGTCAATTACAGCTGCTGTTAGTTGGTGTTTGTGAGTGGACTGTGAGTTCAGAGCATCAGGGGAGTAGAGGAGGTTTCTCAGCACAGGGTGGCAAGTGTCGTGCCAGAACTGGAGCTGGGCAAGCGGGCAATGTAACCAGGCTCATGGACATAACAACCGAGGCGAAAAGATCGAAGGTGACGTTGTTGGAAGAAGCTAAGAAGAGAAAAGACGAGAGTGAATCTGGGAGTAACTTTTGGTGAGAGCTTGGTGAAATAAAAGGCTGAAAGACAGACGTGTGTGACGTGAGTGTGCCCATGCATGATTATTGACGCTGCAGTAACAGAGACTTCAATAAAGTTAGTCAAAGGCAGGCTTGAGGTTGCCAAGCAACCAGGGTCAGAGCACACCTGAAGTTATTTGCTCTGACCTGTGTGTGTGTGTGTGTGAGTGACAGCTGAGAGACACAGACCATTCGCCAGAAACGACCGAAATGACAGTGAGCGTCCTCATCTTGTCGACCACGTGAATGCCGAGTTCCAGTGGTGAAAATTTAAAAATGTGACCTGGGGAGAGAGAGAAAGAAAGAACAGGTGCCCCGTGCTCCTTTGGGAAATTTCTCCTCTCCAGTTTACATGGGAGTAGATGGGGCAGTGAGGGGGGGGGTGTTTCCCACCAAAACTATTCTGTCTGTCAGCTTCAGCAGTGTTTTCACTGCGACTCCATCGGATTTTCCTACGTTTGTCTGAGTGTGAATTTTGATCGCTCAGGTAGAGCATCAGCCCCATGTGCAAAGGTGAATTCTGAGTTTTAAAGTCTGAATTTTAAAGAAAAAAAAATCTGACTTTTAAGAAAAGAAATCGCTCAGTAGGTCGAGCATCAGCCCAATGTACAAAGGCTCAGTTCTTGCTGCAGCAGCCGAGGTTTCGAATCCCAGAAAAAGTAAAAAAAAAAAAAAAGTCAGAATTCTGAAAATAAAGTCTGAATTTTAAGGAAAAAATCTGAATTTGAAGAAAACAAAGTCTGAACTTTGAGGGGAAAAAAGGCAGAATTTAAGGGGGGGAAATCTGGATTTTAAGAAAAAAATAGCTCAGTGGGTAGCGCATCAGTTCTTGCTAGCCAAGGTTTAGAATCACAGAAAAAGTAAAAAAGTAAAAAAAAATAAATAAAAAAAAAGTCAGAATTATGAGTTTTAAAGTCTGAATTTTAAGAAAAAAGAAAAAACGTCTGAATTTTAAGGTTTTCTGGGATTCGAAACCTCGGCTGCTACAGCAAAGACCGAGACTTTGTACATGGGGCTGATGCTCTACCTACTGAGCTATTTTTTTCTTTCTTTTTTTTAGAATTTTTTATTTTTTTTGCTCAAAATTCAGATTTTCTTTCCTGGAGTTCGAACTTTTTTTGTGTATGTGCGACCAAAACAGGCAACACTCAGTCAGCTGCTGCTGTGTCTCGTGTTGTTGACCTTGCTCGATGTTTGGCTGTTCGCAAAGTTGTCAACTCGTTAGTTTTTGATCATAAGTAATAGTGATCAGAATAATACACGTCTTTAACTATTATTTAACCCTCCACAATGCTGCTTTAAAAGACCAGTTGTGATATACAGACATGTTTTGTTTTTGTTTTTTGCAAAGAGTTCATGGTACAAGCAAGATAAAAGACTCCCAACTTGGTTACATAGAGCAGTTCAGGTAAAGGTCCAGTATGATCTCTTACTTACTGAAATACAGACAATGAGTCATACTTTATAAATACATTTTCTGCTTCTTGTACACACAAAAAAAACATCTTTAAGTTTAAAAACTACAATTAAAACTGCTACTGGCGTTGCAAAGAGGCCACTAATTATCTTATTTCTTTGCAGCTGTGAATCCAAAGACCTTTAAAGGAGTTAGGAAGTGAAAGAAAGTAAGAAAGAAAAGAGAAAATTGTTTTGTCTACAGAAAGTGTCAGAGGTCCCTCAGGTTTTCCTTCCTTTCCTTTCTTTTATTCTTCTTCTCTTGTCTACCTCTCTCTCTCTCTCTCAGACAGTAATTGCTTCTGTCTCTCAAAGCCCAAATGTCTTTGACTTTTTGTCTTTTGTTCATCCTTGACTGACCAAAAGACAAAACACAGGTCTTCAGAAAAAAAAGAAAGGTTTGCTGTGTATATCTAATGTACAGCCTCCTCTCTCTCTTTACCTCATCCATCCATCTGACATCTGCAGGGCTACTGCAGTCTCTCAGAGCCCAGACGGATCCTCCTTTATGGGAGGAGGCTGTCAAAAGAAAGCTCTCTAAACAGGATGGGAGTGACGGGATGCACAGACAGATAATCAGACAGACAGGCTGTTAACTGAGGCAACGTTTGTCACAGTTAGAAAGAGGCCACATGGAGCTTTACTGCAAAATAACAAACAGTTATCTTAACAAGCCAGTGAATGCAGCGAGAAACAGAAATGTGTCAGCGGGGTCAAAGTTTTCATTTGTTTCCAATGCAAAACAAATTCTTGTTGTTTCTTGTTGCTACTTGTTTAGATATAGAGCTTAAATTAACAATGCATTATATTTTTTTCATTTCCGTTAGATTGGGCTCCCTCAGGAACCGAATGAAAAAATAATCAAGTGCCTCAGAAACAGAACAAAACTGAATAAAAAGCAGCAGTCAGTTCAAACATTCACACACCTCTGGGGCAGCGTTTAGAGAGCAGAGTGCAATCAGATGTTTCAATGCTGCAGAACACAGAGATCACACCAGCCTGCACTCGTGTGCACTGGACATCCACCAGGCTGCAGCAGCTGTCGTGTATATTCTCCACAAACAAACCAAAGCACCAAAAGTCATAATGTTCACTTTCTTCTTTATATTTTGTGGCGTGCACACTTTATGTTTCATCACAGTTTAGATATCTGTTGGATGGATTGCCATGAAATTTGGTACAAATGTTTATGTTCCATTTAAGCTCCTCTTGACTTCTCCTGTAGCACCACCATGAGGCCGAAGTCTTCAAATATCCAGAGAAATATCTCAACATTTGACAGATGGACTGCCATGAAACTTTGGACAGACGTTACATAGAAATTGGTATTTTTACAATTTAGCACCACCAGTTTCAGTATAACATCACTGTGGTGAATATGGACAGTTTACACTTGTATTTTTTTTTATTATATTACTTTAAAAACTGGCAAGTCAACAACTTTGCCAGCAGCCAAACATCAACCAGGTCCCCAGCAGCAACTAATATCACTGACTAGTCCAGCAGCAGTCAGCCCAGCTCGGCGTCTGTCTTTCAGCCTTTTATTTCACCAACCACTAAAAGTCAGTCCCACATTTACTCTTGTCCGGCGGCTTCTTGCTCAATCACCGTCTCCCTTTCTGTCTCTCATAGAGGCTGTTGAGCCCGGTTACATTGCTGAGTTGCCCAGCTCCTGTTCTGCCACGACACCGGCTCCACCCTCCTTGTCTTTATTCCGTTAGTTTATCAAGCACCGTCATCGGGTTGAAGCTGTCTGATACTTTGGTTTACTTCCACGACTGAGGTCAGTGTGTGCATGTAAGCATTTAGCACAAAGCACTGCTGTGCCTAAATTACAGCCCTTAGCGTGGCTGTGGACGTGATTTATAGGCTGGTGTCTGTCTCCTTTTTCTCTCTTAAACACTTTGTAACTACTGTTTTTAAAAGTTCTATATGAAGCTGATTACCCGCTGAAATATGTAAGTGGTTATCTCAGACTTATGCATTCCAAAGGAGACGTTTCACAGCAGACTGAACATCAAACAGTGTCCTAAATGTAACTTGGATACGCTCGCAGCAGCGTGAAATGTTCGTCTGAGGTCAGTGAAGTGAAGAGGACACTGCTGCAGTGTTCACCACTTCCTTTAGTTTGCAGGCATCCTATATTATTTGAAACAACACAAGTTTAACAGTTCCATCTAGAGGACAACTGAAACCATTACATCTTTAAAGATGTCACCCAGAATATTTGTTTTGATTAACAGTCTCTGTTGTGGTATAACGAGTATAAGTGCGTTTATGATTAAATCAAATTTACAGGACAGTAATTAAACAACCTACAGCCTAAAAGTGACAGTTACTTTGTGCAAGAACAGACATTCAACAGATAACAAGTCAGAGGTGCACAACATTTATTTCAAATCTGTTCATTTATAGTAGAAAGTTACATTCATAAAACTTTTTTTTTTTTAGAATTTCTTTTATTTTATTTACTCTGCCTCCTGTCTTTTCCTCATTGTCTCTAGACCTGAACAGCATCGCTGGTCTCACCACAGTTTTGTACACCTTTCCTTTCATTTTAGCTAAAAACTCTTCTATCACACGTCACAACACTTTACTCCACCCGTTCCAACCTGCCTGCACACGCGTCTTCACCTCTTTTTCACACACTCCATTGCTCTGGACTGTTGAGCCTAAATACTTCAAATCCTCCACCGTCTTTATCTCTTCTCCCTGTAACCTCACTCTTCCACTTTGGTCCCTCTCAATACTAGGCAAGGCAAGGTAGACATACATTAAAAAAGAGCTGGCAAATCTACAACTTTAAAAACAACATTGTTTTCAGAAATGTAAACTTTTAAAAATAGCATATTTTGGCCAATTGTAACAAAACATGAAAAGTAGTTAAAATAATAGCTTACGTGTGTGTGTTGTGTTCACGACAGATTAACATTAACATTAGCTAATCAGGCTGAAATGTTTGGGAACCACTGGTCTACCAGAGCAACAAAAAACAACAACAAAAACATCATAAATAATACTTCTTGTTCAAATCTCTAGATGAGGTGTTTGTTGTTAGCAGCAAAGTGTCATTTATAATATTGTTGGGATAACAATAATAATAACAACAATTGTGCAACAAAACATTAAGTTCAGGGTACCATCATTTTTGTAAAACCAATGGTACCCAAAATACTTTACAACAAAGCCATAAAACAATCCTAAAGAGATTGACATTAATCGATTAACGATTAACTGATAATTGGCTTTGTTCCTGAGAACATACATTTTACACAGTGTCTTTAACATAAAGCAAAATATTGCTTATATACTGAATAAAAAACCCTTAACCAACACACCAAAATAAATTGTGCACAAAAAATTAAAATCCATAAAAAAAAAAATTGTGCACTGGCTCACCTGTTGCATGTGAAACATTAAGCAATATAAAAAAAAAAAAATTAAACTATACAATATTAAGCCTACATATAAATCTGGTAAAGTATTTACATGAAAAACTTGCAACATTAGCAGCACCACTTATAATCTATCGTTCTGAGAAAGGTAACAGTAAGATTACTAGCCCTGGAAACTTACAGTAACATGTAGGACTGAACACAGCTTAAATCATCCCTGAGGAAGGGGACAGTAAAATGAGAGGGCCTCTATTAAACAACTAGAAAATTACCACAGACATTTTGAGAGTGACGACTGCATGGTCGACTGCATGGTCGACTGCATGGTCGACTGCATGGTCGACTGTGTTGAAGGCTGCTGTGACCAGCACAGCATGACTCCCAGCATCCACAGACAGGGCAAAATCATTGTGCACCTTTAACAGTGCTGACTCAGTGCTGTGTCGGGATCTAAAACCAGACTGAAATATATCAAGCATAGAATTGATCTCCAAAAATAACTGAATAAAAACAACTTCATCTAAAACTTTAGAAAGAAAAGGGAAGTGGGAGACACGTCTAAAATTGGAGAGCACAGAGGAGTCAAGAAGAGTTTTTCTTTTTAGGAGGGGCCTAACCATAGCATGTTTGAAGGCAGCTGGAACAAACAAGTGTTCATAAAAACAAGCATCCTTCAAAAACTTGGCTGGAATGATTACATTACATTACATTACATTGCATTTAGCAGACGCTTTTATCCAAAGAGACTTACAGATATTTACAGGGTGCCAGTTACAGTCCCTGGAGCAGTGTGGGGTTAGATACCTTGCTCAAGGGCATTTCAATCATGGCTAGGGTGGGATTCGAAACTGGAACCCTCCGACCCCAAGACCAACTCCCTAACCACTAGGCCACAGCTGCCACATCCGAAACGATCCAGCTCAAACCGATCTGCTAAGTATTCTGGACAGTACCATTGAGCAGCACATTGGTTTCTTCATGCTCAATGTTGTGATGACTGTCACCATCACCGGTGTGGACGGTGGTCGTTGGGCTGTTCAGTGTCCTGGGAAGGGATGAAAGTTGAGCACTGTAGGTGGGGTAAAATGCAAACATCATCATCACTAGAAGAACGTCCCTATTCCTTAAAGTCTAAGAACACAGCAGAGTCTAGTCCTGATGAGTTGGCCCTCATATGTTGAGCCATGTACTTGTTAAATATTAGTGATATTAGTAAATATTAATAATAGTCTCTCATTCACCAGTGACTAAATGTCTTCATTTATTCAATATATTTGATACAATATACAGTGCGTAACAAATTTATTAGACCACCTGTCAGAGACCATCCAGCATCTTTAGTGTTGACTCTTTCATTTTCAGTGAGCTCTCGACTTTTTACCATTTTGAACAGGAATGAGGAGTTTCAGACTGAATTCACCTTTTTATACCCAAATGTGAGCCGGCTCACCGAGGTTCTCTGAGAAATTAATCAACCATAAATATTCAACCACTAAAACTAATTCTTATAAATAGTAAATTTGAAATTTCATGGATAACAATAATAATTAAAATTTAGCATCAAAATAATGCTAATAATAATTCTGGTTAAAGAGCTTGTACATACTGGTGTATTAACCATTATAGAAACGTAAAAAATATTTTGCTGTTAATTTACGGCAGCTGTTGCATAAACTTTACATTGGGTGATGGTCTAATAAATTTGTTTAGCACTGTAGATAATATATTTTATACAATAAAATACTGCATAATTATAACTTTGCATATAATTACTCCTAGAGATGTTACAATATCTAAATGAATTCTGTTAATTAATGTTAATCATTAAGAGGTTCATCAGTGAGCGGTTATATCTGTCCTGCTTTTAAACAAAGAAATGTCCAATGTCTTATAATTAATAACAGTAAAAAGAGTAGTAAACATACCCGTTTGAGATGGTCCTCAGCTCCTCGTCTGTTCCAGTTTCTGTAATAAAACATTTTGAAAAAACACTGTAATCAACAACTTAACGATGTGATGTCAAAAACATGACTGTTTCTAGTGACTGAATCCAAAATCATACCTCTGCGGTCAGATTTCTTCCTTCTGACCCAGTATACTAGTGCAAGTACTATAATTACAAAAACAATCAAAATGGGCGCAACAATCCAAACAATTGTCCATTTTGAAATGTTTTCTCCATATTCAGGATCAGCTGAAACATTTCCTGGTTTTATCAGTTCCAGTGCTTCACATCTGGAATGACAGAGAAACATTTTTTAGGACACCATGAATCCACAGGTGTTGTATGAATTCACTATCAGGTGTGAAGCTTCACTTACTTTGTGTGTGGCTGATAGGAAGTTAAGGTGCCGTTTGAAAATGTTCCTTCGGTGCAGTTAGAGCAGACCGTGTCCGACAGCGCTGTTCCTATACAAACACAAATTATATCTATTGAAACTAATTAATCAAAAAATATATGTTATATTATTATGAAGGTGTCAAAGTCTGGGGCTCCTCTTCTCGTCTCATCTCCTGTCCAACCTAGTTTAACTGTAGTTTACCGGCTGCAGTTTAGACTAAAGCAATACCTGAGTGCTGGCTATGTGAGGCAATTCATGAGTCACCTGTGCATAACTAGAGGCATTTTATTCAGTGGTTTTACAACTTTTAAACTTAACTATGACGCTGCGCTCTCTCTGGTTGGCCCGGGGAGTGAACAACCTGAAGTGATTTTAATGATAGTGCTTTGGTGTTCTGATTTAAAAACTAAACCTCTATCTTAAAGTCAGCACACGAAAACCAACCATTTCGACTGATGAACTGTCCTGGACCACAGCTCGAGTGTGTCTCTGCTGCCCTACATCCTCCATCTGTAGAGTTCACACAGTGAAATCCCTCCAGTGGTTCACAAACTGTATCTGATGTTGTTGTACATGGCATCTTCATTGTCAAACCAGAACCTGTAAAAACATACAGACGTTACATACGAAATGTAATTCTGTTAAATATGGAGTAACGTGCTAATTACAACAAAGCGAGCTGAAAAAAAAATAGAACTTATGTTCAGTATTGGTCTACTTTTGTAGATAGATAGATAGATACTTTAATAATGGGGTGAACCTTGAATATATTGAATGAAGTCTGAATATAATGAACAAAACCTTGAATATATTGAATGAAACTTGACTGACGTCAGACTTCACGGCATCTTGTGTAACGTGTGGATGCTATAGCTAAAAGTGAGTGACAACGAGTCAGTCCGCTCACAATCTCGTTGCAGGTTTTTGTCAATTTCAGACTTCATATATTCAAAGTTTCATATATATTATATATATAGATATTATATATATAATATAATATATATATATATATATAAATATATATATATAATATTTATATATATATATATAGTCACTAGTTTCTACTAATATTTGGGAAGTATTAAGAGAAATCTACCTGCATCACAGTTTGTACAGCCAAGACATTCTGGCTCTCCTGTAGACTCATTCATGTAGGTTCCCTCAGTGCAGGGCCAACAGATAGTAGATACGGACTCTGTGCAGCCTCTTATAACAAATTCTCCTGTTGAAAAGAAAAGCAAGAATTTGTTTCTTTTAATTTAGAACATACACCAATCAGCCCTAACATTATGACCATCGACATTATGATCATCTTGTTATCATGGCACATGTCAGTGGGTGAGATGTATTAAGCAGTAAGTGAACATTTTGTCCTCAAAGTTGATGTTAGAAGCAGGAAAAATGGGCCTGTCAAAAGTGTCCAAAGAAGGAAAAGCAGTGAAACAGTGACAGAGCCATGCAAAGCTCACTGATGAAGAACTGAGGCTGGCCTGTGTGGTCCGAGCCAACAGACAAGCTACTTTAGCTTAAACTGCAGAAAAAGTTCATGCTGGTTCTTATAGAAAGTTGCAAAGTGACTGCTGTTTACTACAGCACCAACCATGATAGTAACACTGAGCTCCAGACTGTTTGATTCTGTTAAGCACAGAACACAAAGTGAAATATATCTTTAATATATATATAATTACATCTTACCAGCTGGACACAACTCACAGCATCGTTCCCCTAGCTCATACTCCGACTGTTGACATGTAAGGGAACCAGAGATCATCATAAATAGAATCTGTAAACAGAAAGAGATTTTTTTCTAACCTTTGCAGGTGAGTTATGGCATGAGGTCACAGGGCAGTCAATGAGGTTCTTAAAGAGACCACACACACACGTAACTAACTAAATGTATATTTGCATGTTAAAGCACATCCATAAACAAAGACTTGAATAGACAGTATTTAACATTATGCCCTTTAATATTCATCAATTATCATGACAGTTAAATATTTACACCACTGTGAGTCTTAACCTTTCTTCCTACAGAGGTTAAAGGCAGGGCAGCTGCTCATCACTCAGTAGAGCTGATGAAGCCTGTCTGATGAACAGAAAATCACTTCTGTTTTCTTGTCTCGACACTGAAATGTTATAGATATAGAATATAGAAATATTGGTGAGGATGAGCAATTCTTCATATAATAAATAGTTTTACCAGAATTGTTGCAGTTGTCGAAGTGCTTGCTCCAAACATCCTTTTGGATGGCATGGATGAAGTGAGATGTAAAGTTTCACTTCAGATGACTGAAAGACTAGAAGAAAACACAACACACACTGTTTAGTTCTTCTTGTCCAACACATTTCATTGTATCGTCGACCCCATGTTAACCTGCATGCGGCAAATCAAAAGATCTCGCACACAGCCTACACAACCATGCAGGAAAATTATCTCATTTAGTCCATAAGACAAGGTCAATTTGAATGTAAATAGATACATTTACTGCTTTTCAGCGTCAAAATTCACTTCTTTATTACTGCCAATTTTCCAGGAATTCTTAACATCCATCATAACTCAGAGTAACCAAAACATGAATTCACATAAGGATTTCAAAATAAAACTCTGTTTCCGCCCTTTTTTTTTTCCGTATTATTAAAATGAAATACATTAATTTTACTATTCACAACAGTACAAACACCATTTCAGACTCAACCAAGAGATGCTGGCTGCAGACCTCCACTGTCAGGCCCGGAAATGAACGGGATACATTTCAAAATAAAACTGCAGACCTCCACTGTCAGGCCCGGAAATGCAAGGGACACATTTCAAAATAAAATCGTGAATTTGTGAATGCACTTCCAGTTGAATTGTTTTCCTCACAAATGAATTAATTAGTTGTAGCGGGTCAACTACAAAGAATGCCGGGGTGCCAGTCAGAGTCAAGTCTGACAAAAAAATAAAATAAAACAGAACAAAAATAATGCAGTCAACCCCCACAAATATAATAAACAGGCAGCTTAGCACAGCAATAAATAAGCAATCAACACACCTGCAAGGTGATTTTCAGAATGTGAATATATTTTTTTTTTTCACTGCCGGAGTAACCAAAAAACAAGAGTTCAGTTCAGTCCTTGGTTGGGAACTGTCTGTTCCAGGGTTTTCCAACACCCACAGTTCAGTTCAGACATATGCCAAAACAAAACAAAAAATCCGCTCCGGGTTTTACCGCGGACACCCACACAAAAATAAGGAAATAACTCAAAATAAACCAGCGTCTCTCGTCGCGGTGCAGTACAAAAACAAAAGGAAAAGAACAACGAAAACAAAATGTACAACGGGTACTCACTGTACCGAAGTTTAAAATAAATGTGTCAGTCTGTCAGTCGGTCAGTCGGTCGGTCGGTCGGTCGGTCGGTCGGTCTTCTCCACCGGAACCGGCACCTCCTGACGCTTGAAACAGCTGATCCAAGTCAAAGAAATACACAATCCACTCCACGGGACGACGGGACTCCAGCAACGCATATATCAAACGTGGACTTAACCACACGCTAACAACACTATGCCCTGTTCAGTTCGCGACCCTCGGGACTCTCCTCTTCCTACCTCTCCATACCGGTGACTTGCACCTATCCTAAATACTCCTCCTGGAGGACAAATTGAAAACCGCGCGGGATGCGGTGGCTTTCTTCCATTGGAGTAGGCGCTGACTGTGGGTGGATGACGGAGGACGCCCATGGATGGAGGTGTGTTTGAAGGTGTGGAGCAATGTGTTTCAGACTGCAGCGCTACATAGTAAACAATGACATAAAATCTTTCAATTCCCGGTCTATTGTATATATTGTTTTTTTTATAGTAAACTATTTCGGGATCTGGTTATTATAGACACAGATTAAATGTTAAATATAAATATTTCAATATTTATCATCACAGTAACAGTGTTACACACATTAGTAGCTGTAAACACTCAGCATTAGAAAAATACATACGTTGGTTTGGTGCTTACATAAGGAGTAAACATTTATAATCATCACTTTAAAAGTTACATACGTTGTTTTTGGTGCCTGTTTGTTTCCCAGATATATTAGTGTGTGTGTGAATGGGTGTATAAGAGACATTAACTTAAAGAACTTTGTAGAAAGGCGCTTTATGAAGTTCAGTCCATTGCCTGTTATTAGTTTACGGGCAGATCTGCCACATCCAATATGGCGGACACGTTAACGTAACGCAGCAACGGACCAACCTGCTCAGTGAGGCATCTGAAAATCATTTTCATCTGAAAATGAAAAGGGTTATTTTCATCTGAAAATGAAAAAATGACCCTCTCAAAATGTCCTCTCCACCTCCCCACCCCCCAAAAAACGTCATCACTTCCGAGCCTGACAGTGGAGGTGCGTGACAGTGGAGGTCTGCAGCCAGGTGCCTCTCGACTCAACACACTCATTAGCCGTGATAACCATGCGGTTATCAAGAGTTACACTCACAGTAATAAAATAACAGCACAAGATTCATAAGGCACATAAACACAGTCACATTAATGAGTTATATTAATGGCAGCAGATATATTTCGACTGGTTTTATAAAGAGTGCACGGCTAATTTTTTAATTATTTCCAGTGTTTAGCACTTTGATAGCGAGTGAGCATGCTAATGTAAACGTTGATCCGGAACTCACCTGGAAATCGTTCACGTCGTCCTACTCGAACTTGCAGCTCGGTGTCAGTCTCTTATCTTTCAGTTTTAAGACTTCTGAGTTTTTATCTCTTCAATTCTAACTTTTCCTCGTCTCTATCAGCATCTACTCGCACACCCCGCACACCTATTGCGTAAGATGCACACACCTGACGCTCTTGCTCACCGGAAACTAGCGCTTAGCGCCACCTATTAAAGGGACAGTAATACATATATACAGGTGTACGGAAGCCCTAAAGGGTCATACATACATACATTTTATTCCACCTGTTTTCCCGTGATAACGATATAATTAATGCGAGATCTCGAGAAAACAAAACGATAGTCTAGTGCAGTGGTCCCCAACCCCCAGTCCGAGGACCGCTGTTCCTACCAGGCCGTGAAATGGCTCATAATCTTTTGTTATTATTATGAACCATAATGATGAGCCGAGGGTGTCTATGAGTGCCCCGTGACAGCTTTGTGGATCATAAGCTCCTGACACTGGTACCCGCCGGAAATACACAGGTGCCGTAACCTCGGTTAAATAAGCTAAACTGGCAACCTGGGCGCGGCGCGTCAACCGGGGTGTTTTTGACATGTTCAGCAACTTGTCCAGCTTTTGAAGAGCCGGCGGAACTGGGCGAGTTGATGCACAGACACCTGACATCACTGTCTGATGCGCGGTCCATAACCAGTAGATCACACAGCCCAAACACACTGGGCTCCCTCAGGAACTGAATGAAAAATAATCAAGTGCCTCACAAACAGAACAAAACAGAATAAAAAGCAGCAGTCAGTTCAAACATTCACACACCTCCGGGGCAGCGTTCAGAGAGCAGAGTGCACTTTGTGTTTTGCACTCAGAGGAAATCAGATGTTTCAATGCTGCAGAACACAGAGATCACACCAGCCTGCACTCGTGTGCACTGTACATCCACCTTGTATTTTTTTATTATATTACTTTAAAAACTGGCAAGTCGACAACTTTGCCAGCAGCCAAACATCAACAAGGTCACCAGCAGCAACTAATATCACTGACTAGTCCAGCAGCAGTCAGCCCAGCTCGGCGTCTGTCTTTCAGCCTTTTATTTCACCAACCACTAAAAGTCAGTCCCACATTTACTCTTGTCCAGCAGCTTCTTGCTCAATCACCGTCTCCCTTTCTGTCTCTCATAGAGGCTGTTGAGCCCGGTTACATTGCTGAGTTGCCCAGCTCCTGTTCTGGCACGACACCGGCTCCACCCTCCTCGTCTTTATTCCGTTAGTTTATCAAGCACCATCATCGGGTTGAAGCTGTCTGATACTTTGGTTTACTTGCACGACTGAGGTCAGTGTGAGCATGTAAGCATTTAGCACAAAGCACTGCTGTGCCTAAATTACAGCCCTTAGCGTGGCTGTGGACGTGATTTATAGGCTGGTGTCTGTCTCCTTTTTCTCTCTTAAACACTTTGTAACTACTGTTTTTAAAAGTTCTATATGAAGCTGATTACTCGCTGAAATATGTAAGTGGTTATCTCAGACTATGCATTCCAAAGGAGACGTTTCACAGCAGACTGAACATCAAACAGTGTCCTAAATGTAACTTGGATACGCTCGCAGCAGCGTGAAATGTTCGTCTGAGGTCAGTGAAGTGAAGAGGACACTGCTGCAGTGTTCACCACTTCCTTTAGTTTGCAGGCTTCCTATATTATTTGAAACAACACAAGTTTAACAGTTCCATCTAGAGGACAACTGAAACCATTACATCTTTAAAGAAGTCACCCAGAATATTTGTTTTGATTAACAGTCTCTGTTGTGGTATAACGAGTATAAGTGCGTTTATGATTAAATCAAATTTACAGGACAGTAATTAAACAACCTACAGCCTAAAAGTGACAGTTACTTTGTGCAAGAACAGACATTCAACAGATAACAAGTCAGAGGTGCACAACATTTATTTCAAATCCGTTCATTTATCGTAGAAAAGTTACATTCATAACTATTATAATAATTCACACACAAAAAATATAAAAATATAAAATGTTAATATAACACTTTGTATCTTATACATATACATAATACAATATACATGAAAACACAAACACACAACTCGCAACCCACCCACTAACAATGAAAAACACTCAAGAGGCAAGGTAGACAAACATTAAACACTGATGGCAAAGAGCTGGCAAATCTATAACCCATCTATCAGGGAACCAACCAATATGTACATATATGCCAAATAAAGCTGCCACATCTCTGTAAAAGTGTTATAGTCTTTCCTGAGTATATATGTAATTTTTTTTCGAGTGGAATCAAGACAGGGTTGTCAGACAGGGGACTCTTTTACAGCATACTGTACAGTATGAACCCGCATTGTGTTCTGCTTCCTAAATTGGAGAGAGAATACTGTATAAAATGCGTTGTATGTTCTGCACTCGGAAAAAAACACCTGCACCAAGGCCTTCAGAGGAAAAAGCTGTTACAGCAGGGTGGCACTGTCAGAGGAACTGTGAAATACGGTTTCATTTACTAATACAGTATTGTATTTATTTTTGGTAAATCTGCAAAAGTTTGAACTTTGAGAGTGTTTAAATAAGAGAGAAATGTGAGAAAATGTTAATGCCTGTCTGAGAAAAGTGAATAAAAGTGTGGTTAGGGGTTTTACGGCCTTAAAACATGTATAATAATTGTAAAACTTACTTCGCGGATTTCGTTTATTGCGGGTTATTTTTAGAACGTATCCCCCGAGATAAACGAGGGACCACTGTATAATTAAAAGAGGATAGGGCCGAGAACAGATCCCTGTAGCACCCCACAGGGCAAGGAGGCACAGTTGGTGGGTTTCATGCCACTTAGTAAAAGACGACGGGGAAACGATCTGCTAAGTATTCTGGAGTATTTACTCTAGACAAACACATCTTTTTAAAATTGCTTTTAATGTTTAATGTCTAATGTGTTTTTAGTGCACTAATGTTCTTCTCTGTAAAGTGTCTTTGAGTACCCTGAAAGTGCTTTTAAATAAAATGTATTATTATTATTATTTAGACAGTACCATTGACCAGCCCACTGACCAGCCCATTGACCAGCCCATTGGTTTCTTCATGCTCACTGTTCTGATGACTGTCACCATCACCGGTGTGGACTTGGACGCTGGATGAAAGTTGAGCACTGTAGGTGGGGTAAAATGCAAATATCATCATCACTAGAAGAACGTCCCTATTCCTTAAAGCCTAAGAACACAGCAGAGTCTAGTCCTGATGAGTTGGCCCTCATATGTTGAGCCATGCACTTGTTAAATATTAGTGATATTAGTAAATATTAATAATAGTCTCTCATTCACCAGTGACTAAATGTCTTCATTTATTCAATATATTTGATACAATATACAGTGCGTAACAAATTTATTAGACCACCAGTCAGAGACCATCCAGCATCATAAAGTGCTTTAATGTCGACTCTTTCATTTTCAGTGAGCTCTCGACTTTTTACCATTTTGAACAGGAATGAGGAGTTTCAGACTGAATTCACCTTTTTATACCCAAATGTGAGCCGGCTCACCGAGGTTCTCTGAGAAATGAATCAACCATAAATATTCAACCACTAAAACTAATTATTATAAATAGTAAATTTGAAATTTCATGGATAACAATAATAATTAAAATTTAGCATCAAAATAATGCTAATAATAATTCTGGTTAAAGAGCTTGTACATACTGGTGTATTAACCATTATAGAAACGTAAAAAATATTTTGCTGTTAATTTACGGCAGCTGTTGCATAAACTTTACATTGGGTGATGGTCTAATAAATTTGTTTAGCACTGTAGATAATATATTTTATACAATAAAATACTGCATAATTATAACTTTGCATATAATTACTCCTAGAGATGTTACAATATCTAAATGAATTCTGTTAATTAATGTTAATCATTAAGAGGTTCATCAGTGAGCTGTTATATCTGTCCTGCTTTTAAACAAAGAAATGTCCAATGTCTTAATAATAATTAATAACAGTAAAACGAGTAGAAAACATACCCGTTTGAGATGGTCCTCAGCTCTGTTCCAGTTTCTGTAATAAAACATTTAGAAAAAACACTGTAATCAACAACTTAACGATGTGATGTCAAAGTGACTGAATCCAAAATCATACCTCTGTGGTCAGATTCCTTCCTTTTTATGCAGCATCTTGGTGCAGATACTATAATAATTGAAACAATCAAAAAGGACACACAAAGTGCAACACTTGCAATTGTACATTTTGAATTGTTTTCTCCACATTCAGCATCAGCTGAAACACTTCCTGGTTTTATCACTTTCATTGCTTCACATCTGGAATGACAGAGGAACATTTTTTAGGACACCATGAATCCACAGGTGTTGTATGAATTCACTATCAGGTGTGAGGCTTCACTTACTTTGTGTGTAGATGACAGGAAGTTAATGTGCCATTTGAAAATGTTCCTTCGGTGCAGTTAGAGCAGACCGTGTCCGACAGCGCTGTCCCTATACAAACACAAATTATATCTATTGAAACTAATTAATCAAAATATATATATTATTATGAAAGTATCAAAGTCATGTCAAGGACGAGTGAACAACCTGAAGTGATTTTATTGATAGTGCTTTCATCTGCTCCAAATCTGCCAAAGTTAACCACTTACAAGAGAGAGCTCTTAAGGTTCTATATAAATAGTTATTATTATAATAAAGTGTTCAGACCTGTCTGATTTCCTATTAATGAATAAAAAAAACACTGATTGCAGATATGTTAAAATTACAAAGGAGAAAGGTTCAAATAATTTATTTTGTTGTTCCTGAACTTTTGTGTTCTGATTCAAAAACTAAACCTCTATCTCACAGTCAGCACACGAAAAACCAACCTTTTCTACTGATGAACTGTCCTGGACCACAGCTCGAGTGTGTCTCTGCTGCCCTACATCCTCCATCTGTAGAGTCCACACAGTGGAATCCCTCCAGAGGTTCACAAACCGTATCTGATGTTCTTGTACACAGCGTCTTTGTTTTCAACCCAGAGTCTGTCAGCACATAGTTATGATGATGATGTTGTTAGTTGTTATGGCAGCAGTCAGTGCCTTTAAATCTAAGCTTAGTCACTAGTTTCTACTAATATTTGGGAAGTATTAAGAGAAATCTACCTGCATCACAGTTTGTACAGTCAGGACATACTATCGCTCCTGTAGGCTGATTCATGTAGGTCCCCTCAGCGCAGGGCGTACAGATAGTAGATACGCACTGTGTGCAGTCTCTTATAACAAATTTTCCTGTTGAAAAGAAAAGCAAGAATTTGTTTCTTTTAAATTAGAACATACACCAATCAGCCCTAACATTATGACCCTCGACATTATGATCATTATGATCATCTTGTTATCATGGCACATGTCAGTGGGTGAGATGTATTAAGCAGTAAGTGAACATTTTGTCCTCAAAGCTGATGTTAGAAGCAGGAAAAATGGGCCTATCAAAAGTGTCCAAGGAAGGAGGAAGGAAAAGCAGTGAAGCAGTGACAGAGCCATGCAAAGCTCACTGATGAAGAACTGAGGCTGGCCTGTGTGGTCCGAGCCAACAGACAAGCTACTTTAGCTTAAATTGCGGAATAAAGTTCATGCTGGTTCTTATAGAAAGTTGCAAAGTGACTGCTGTCTACTACAGCACCAACTGTGATAGTAACACTGAGTTCCACACTGTTTGATTCTGTTAAGCACAGAACACAAAGTGAAATATATCTTCAACATTAATTACATCTTACCAGCTGGACACAAACGACAGCATCGTTCCCCTAGCTCATACTCCGACTGTTGACATTTAAGGGAACATCCTCCAGAGATCATCATGAATAGAATCTGTAAATAGAAAGAGATTTTTTTCTAACCTTTGCAGGTGAGTTATGGCATGAGGTCTTAAAGAGGTACTAGGCCTTAAATGCACAAATCTGTCATTAAACTGTCGTGCCTGTGCTATGCAAACAAACTTAAAAGTGCTGATGAAGCTCTGGCTGTCTTAGAAAATGTATCAAACACAGACACGCACACACACGTAACTAACTAAATGTATATTTGCATGTTAAACCACATCCATAGACAACATATCTAACATTATGCCCTTTAATCCTCGTCAGTTATCATGAATAAATAAATATTCACACCACTGTGAATCTTAACCTTTCTTCCTACAGAGGTTAAAGGCAGGGCAGCTGCTCATCACTCAGTAGAGCTGATGAACAGAAAAAACACTTTTCTGTTTTCTTGTCTTGACACTGAAATGTTATAGATATAGAATATGGAAATATTGGTGTAGATGAGCAATGTGATGTACAACTATGAATTATTGCCAGGCAAATAAAACTTCATATAATAAATAGTTTTACCAGAATTGGTCCAGTTGTCGAAGTGCTTGCTCCAAACATCCTTTTGGATGGCATGGACCATGTTGCAGGATTTGGGATGAAGTGAGATGTAAAGTTTCACTTCAGATGACTGAAAGACTAGAAGAAAACACAACACACACTGTTTAGTGCTCTTACTGCTGAGCTGACCGGGTCTTCTTCCAACACATTTCATTTACGAGATCTTTTTATCTTATGAGATAAGGTGTCATTTTTTTTTGTTATCCAGTAATTGCAATGCGCTTCGTTACAAATACCTGAACATAACACTTTGTCCTTTGGACAAACTCAGAACACACATTTATTCTTACTTCACTCGGACTGAATGTTAAAAAATGTGTTTGCAAAGCGAAGGGTGCAACTTGCGTGCTAAAAAGTTTCGAAGGCTCTCCGTAATGCCAGAGCTGCCTACTACTCTTCATTAATAGAGGAGAATAGGAAACAACCCCAGGTTTCTCTTCAGCACTGTAGCCAGACTAACAGAGAATCACAGCTCTACTCAACGATCTATTCCTTTAGGTTTAAGTAGCAATTACTTCATGAGCTTCTTTAATGATAAAATTATAACTATTAAAGACAAAATCCGTCACCTCTTGCCCTCAACAGGCATTGATCTGCATTGTGATACAGCAAGTTTGGAAACAGCTGTAAAACCTGTTATGTATTTAAACTGTTTTTCTCCCATCGACCTTCATCAAATAACTTTAATCATTTCTGCAGCTAAGCCGTCAACCTGTCTCTTAGACCCCATCCCAACCAGGCTGCTCAAGGATGTTTTACCTGTAGTTAGTCATTCTTTATTGGATATGATTAATCGGTCTTTATTATCAGGATATGTACCACAGTCCTTTAAGGTAGCTGTAATTAAACCTCTTCTTAAAAAGCCCACTCTAGACCCAGAGGTCTTAGCCAACTACAGACCGATATCAAACCTTCCCTTTCTGTCTAAGATACTTGAGAAAGCTGTAGCTAATCAGCTGTGTGACTTTCTCCATAACAATAGTCTATTTGAGGATTTTCAGTCAGGATTAAGAGTGCATCATAGCACAGAGACCGCATTAGTCAAAGTTACAAATGACCTCCTAATGGCATCAGACAAAGGACTCAGCTCTGTACTTGTCCTGTTAGATCTTAGTGCTGCATTTGACACCATTGACCATCAAATTCTTTTACAGAGACTGGAACATCAAATTGGCATCAAAGGAACCGCCCTAAGCTGGTTTAAGTCGTATTTTTTAGATCGATCTTAGTTTGTTCACGCCAATGATAAATTGGACCCAAACACCTCAGAAACTCTCTTTCTAGAGACTCAGTTACTTTAGATGGGATCACCCTGGCCTCCAGCTCCACTGTAAAGAATCTTGGAGTTGTTTTTTCAGGATTTGTCCTTTAACGTCCACATAAAACAAATTTCGAGGACTGCATTCTTCCACTTACGTAACATTGCTAAAATCAGACGCATTGTCTCTCAAGCGAATGCAGAAAAAATAGTCCACACATTTGTTACTTCTTGGCTGGACTATTGTAACTCTTTGTCATCAGGCTGCTCTAATAAGTCTCTTAGGACTTTGCAGTTAATTCAGAATGCTGCTGCACGTGTTCTGACAGGAAAGAAGATCAGAGATCACATCTCTCCCATTTTGGCTTCCTTGCATTGGCTACCTGTTAAATCTAGAATAGAATTTAAAATTCTTCTCCTTACTTACAAAGCTCTTCATGGTCAGGCACCATCATATCTAAAAGAGCTCATAATACCTTACTACCCCTCTAGAACACTGCGCTCTCAGGACGCTGGGTTCCTTGTGGTTCCTTGTGGTTCCTTGTGGTTCCTTGTGGTTCCTATAGTCTCCAAAAGTAGATTGGGAGCCAGAGCTTTCAGCTATCAGGCTCCTCTTCTGTGGAACAAACTACCTTTCTGGGTTCAGGAGGCAGACACGGTCAACACCTTTAAGAATAGACTGAAGACTTTCCTTTTTGATAGAGGTTATAGTTAGGGCTGGCTCAGGTCATCCCTTAGTTATGCTGCCATAGGACTAGACTGCCGGTCATTTTGTCAGTTATTAGTGACGAGTGCCTACGACACTCATCAACTATTCACAGAGCTAGCAAGCTCCGGGAGTAGTTGATGAGTGCCATAGGCCTCCCCATTCATTTCCCATAGGGAATGAATGGGGAGGCCTGAAAAAAAGTACATTTCAACAGACATTTTCAACAATGAACTGCTCTGGCATACTTTCACCGAGAGACTGCATTTAAACTTTAAAACGTAGGTATGTTTCCCTTATCTTCAGGGATTCACGACACTCATCGACAGCTTTTACCGTTTTTAAACTATCAAGGCTCAAAGTTGAGCAGGTTTTAAGTCAAATTTCTGGGTTTATAATGGGTGTGTATGTGGCGGAATGTTTGTGCTAGAGTGGATGACATCATCAGCTAGAGTGAGGAGCAGGGAGAAAAATCAGTGAAAAAATAAAACGTATTTGACTACCGTGGCCTCAAATGCCCCACTACAGACACAGTTGAAATCTTACAGCTAGTGTTTTCGCCGCTAAAGCAAATACCATTTGCAAGGAGTTTTAGCTTTGGGGGCTCTAATTTAAGCAGTTAACATATATAACCATATTAACATTAGGATGTAATTCTTATGACTAAAGATTATGGGCTAGCACGTACGTGCTACACGTAACATTAGCATGGTACATTAGCTGTAGTCTTAGTGACTGAAAATGAGGATAGCACTAACGTGCTAGCCATTACAATTAGCATGTTTGAGCAGTTAGCATGTCTTTACAGCTAGTGTTAACGCGCTAGCTGCTCTGCTGCTTTGGCGCAAAACGGAACAATTAAATTTACCAATATACCAACATAGATTAACATTAGCATTTCTTCTTAGTGGCAAAAATTATGTGCTAAGCAAACTGACGTGCTAGCCTTAACAATTAGCTGTTAACATTAGCATGTTTTTATTCTTAGTGACTGAAAATGAGTTGGCTAGCAACTAACGTGTTAGCATATGACATTAGGCATGTTAGCAGTTAGCATGTTCTTTGACAGCTAGTGTTAACGCGCTGCTGCTCTGCTGTCTGTGGCGCACTAACAATTATATTACCATATTAACATTAGCTGTTATTCTAGTGACAAAAATTATGGCTAGCATGACGTGCTAGCACTTAACATTCGCAATGTTTACTCTACATTTATTCTTAGTGCTGAAAATGAGTGGCTGCCACTGCGGTGCTAGCAAAAACCATTAGCATGTTAGCATTAGCATGTGGCAATGAGCAGGTTTTTTATTCTTAGTGGGCTATACTAGTAGTAAGGCATTAGAGCGTTACCATTAGCAGTTTAACAATTAGCAGTTAGCATTGGCATGTATATAATACTTATGGTTATGATAATTGTTAAAACGCTAGCTTTAACACTACGCTGCTAGCAATAACATTCAGCATGTGAACATTAGCATGTTAAAATTAACAGGTATTTAATTCAGTGCTAATACTAATTAGCTTTAGCAGGTTTACATTACATGTTTACAATGACATGTTATTAATTCTTAGTGGTAATGCTAATAACATTAGCATTAACATAACATGTTAGCAATGACATGTATTTAATTCTTAGTGGCCAAGCTCATTGCTAGAGCAGACGGCTTAACATTTATCATGAACATGTTAGCAATGTCATTGTATTTAATCTTAGTGGCTAATGTTAATTAGCATTAGATGTTAGCATTAGCAATTAACAAGTAGCATTATTTGGTTATTAGTGGCTAATGCTATTGCTAGCGTTGACGTGCTAGCATACCATTTGCACTAATTTTAGCATTGGCGCTAATGTTAGCAGTTAGCATGTCTTTACAGCTAGCGCTAATGTGCTAGCTAAAAATCCTGGGCAGAGAGAGGGGAAAAATGGCGAGACCACCCCCTCGAAGAGGAGGGATCTCTGGCAAAACCGTAATTCCAATCATTGAACCGAAATCACTGGGGCATCCTGTGCCCTTCCTGAACGTCAATCATTTTCTTGTGTAGATAAGGGAAGAAATGGGTCCTTTAAGAGCAATTCAGAGAAAGGTTACTTCTGCTTTCCTCCAGAAAATGTCCCGCCTTTTTAACATGGCAGCCATGGGCTTGGATGGGGGGTTGCTGCCGCATCTTGTCGTTTCCCGCCAAAACAGATATATCTGACAGTTTTTAAGCAGGCGAATGTGAGTAAAGACGACAAATTTTCTACGTTTCTATGTATAAATCGG
>NC_040027.1:10640423-10658501 GCF_000972845.2 Larimichthys crocea | reverse complement strand
GCATTAGCATGTGCAATGACAGGTTTTTAATTCTTAGTGGGCTATACTACAGGAGTAAGGCATTAAGCGTTACCAATTAGCAGTTTAACATTAGCATGTTAGCATTGGCATGTATATAATACTATTGGTTATGAAATTGTTAACACGTAGCTTTAACACTACGCGTGCTAGCAACTAACATTCAGCATGTGAACATTTAGCATGTTAAATTAACAGGTATTTAATTCCAGTGCTAATACTAATTAGCTTTAGCAGGTTTAACATTACATGTTTACAATGATCATGTATTTATTCTTAGTGGCTATGCTAATAACATTAGCATGTTAACATTAACATGTTAGCAATGATCATGTATTAATTCTAGTGGCCAATGCTCATTGCTCGCGCAGGCTAACAATTTATCTAAAATGTTAGCTGATCATGTATTTAATTCTTAGTGGCTAATGTTAATTAGCATTAGCATGTTGCATTAGGCATATTAACAAGTAGCATTGTATTTGGTTATTAGTGGCTAATGCTAATTGCTAGCGTTTGACGTGCTAGCATTACCATTTGCACTATTTAGCTTGGCGCTAATGTTAGCGTTAGCATGTCTTTACAGCTAGCGCTAATGTGCTAGCTTAAAAATCCTGGCGAGAGAGAGGAAAAATGTGCAGACCACGCCCCTCGAAGAGGAGGGATCTCTGGCCAAAAACCGTAATTCCAATCATTGACCGAATCACTGGGGCATCCTGTGCCCTTCCTGAACGTTTACAAATCTTTTTTTGTGTCGATAAGGAAGAAAGAAATGGTAAATTGTTAAATGGACTGTACTCATATAGCGCTCCTTTCTGTCTTCCAGATATCAGTGCTAACATGCTAATGTTAATTGCTAGCATGTAAGTGCTAGCCACTCATTTTCAGTCACTAAGAATACATGCTAATGTTAACATGCTAATGTTAAGTGCTAGCACGTCAGTGCTAGCCCATAATTTTTAGTCACTAAGAATACATGCTAATGTTAATATGGTAATATTAATTGTTAGTGCGCCAAAGACAGCAGAGCAGCTAGCGCGTTAACACTAGCTGTAAAGACATGCTAACTGCTAACATGCTAATGTAATTGCTAGCACGTTAGTGCTAGCCACTCATTTTCAGTCACTAAGAATACATGCTAATGTTAATATGGTAATATTAATTGTTAGTGCGCCAAAGACAGCAGAGCAGCTAGCGCGTTAGCACTAGCTGTAAAGACATGCTAACTGTTAACATTAGCAGCCAAAGCTAAAATTACTGCAAATGGTAATTGCTAGCGCGTCAACACTAGCAATTAGCATTAGCCACTAAGAATTTATTACATGAAAACTGCTAACATGCTAAGCTATTTGCTAGCACGTCAGCGCTAGCAATTAGCCTTAGCCACAAATAACCAAATACATGTTACTTGTTAATATGCTAATGCTAACATGCTAATGTTAATTAACATTAGCCACTAGGAATTAAGCACATGCTCATGTTAACATGCTAAAGCTAACCTGCTAATGATAATTGCTAGCACGTTGTCTGTCTAAAATGACAGACAATGACAGCAGAGCAGCTAGCGTGTTAACAATTAGCATTAGCCATTAAGTATTAAATAATGGTAACCTGCTAATGCTTATTGATTACTATTAGCCACTAAGAATTAAATACATGCTCATTGATAACATGCTAATGCTAGCATGCTAATGTTAACTGCTAGCATGTTAATGCTAGCCACTCATTTTCAGTCAGTAAGAATACATGTTAATTGCTAGCACGTCAGAGACAGCAGAGCAGCTAGCTCATTAGCGCTAGCTGTAAAGACATGCTAACTGCTAACATTAACGGCCAATGCTAAAATTAGTGCAAATGCTAATATACTAATTAACATTAGCCACTAAAAATTAAAGACATGGTAATTGCTAACATGATGCGCTAGCAATTATCATTAGCATGTTAGCAATTGCCATGTGTTTAATTTTTAGTGGCTTAGTGGCAAATGCTGATTTAGTGGATAATTAGCCACTAAGCCACTAAAAATTAAACACATGGTAATTGCTCCTGTGTCTAAATAAACATGTTAATAATGACTATTTGAGGTGTGCTTTTTGATTACAGACCCCCGGCAACAGCCCACTCGTCACTCTCAAAATTTCTGTGGGAATTTTCTAGTTGTACAATATGTTTGTGTTGATTTGTTCTGTACATGTGACATCTATTGCACGTCTTTCCGTCCTGGGAGAGGGATCCCTCCTCTGTGGCTCTTCCTGAGGTTTCTTCCTTTTTTCCCTGTTAAAGGTTTTTTGTGAGCAAGTTTTTCCTCACTGGAACCGAGGGTCTAAGGACAGAGGGTGTCACTTCCTGTACAGATTGTAAAGCCCTCAGAGGCAAATGTACTTTGTGACTTTGGGCTATACAAATAAAAAATGATTTGATTTGATTTGATTAACGAGCATAGTACACAGTATACAACGAGCTAGACTAGAAGTCATACTGCAGAGTAAGTCTCTCAAAAAAAAACCTGCAAAACAAAAAAAAAGTTTTAAAAAAGTTATTTAAAAAAAAGTAAAATGAACTAAACTTAAAACTTTAACTTTAGTGTCGAGGTTTCAAATTCAGCTATCGTGATAACCTTACAAACACACATAGCGAGCCTCACTTATTTTAACCTTCGACAAAGAAAAATGAATATAAAGAAACTTAAACACTCACACAGCCTCGGCAGTGATCCTTTCCTTTGTTTGCTGTGCTTTCGATTTCACTCATTCACTTCCGCCTTGAAGTTAAGTCCCATCTCTATCAAATAAATAGATAAATAAATAAACTTAATACTCTAGCAGGGTGTTGTTGCAAGTGTAGATGTATAAATAACAGGCAGAGTCAGGCTGCGTCTCTCAGTAACGTGTATTCACCGGCTGTGCCCAGAACAGAACTGAAGCATGTTAGTCGAAGCACGCACATATACATACATGCCCCCACTACGGAAGCGCATTACTGCCGCCACGTTATCGAGTGAAAACACGAGGTATGGTTTGATTCCACAAGTTTACCAACACGCGTCCCTCACGGCGTGGTTCAGTAAACTGACTATGGCTCGTCTACATAACTTAATTCAGTTATTATACTTTAATCTTGGTTTGAGACATGGTGACATACTACAGTTGTTGAGCACTGTAGATGACATTGTTATCAGTATGCGTACTCTCCCACATTTTGAGCCATGCTATTTCACTCTCACAAGTCTTGTCAAAGAGCCCAAATATAGTACATCCCTCCAAAACAATTTAAAATCATTATCAACATTTTTAGCAATAAAGTTACAGATATCAGTCCACAGACTTTGGACAAAGGGGCAGTGCCAAAAATAAATGAGTAACTGTTTCAATATGTTCAGAACAGAAAGTGCATTTCACATCAATATCTTTTTTGAATCTTCTAACAATATGATCATTGGATGGATAAAATCTATGAATTATTATAAATGAAATTTCTCTCACTTTATTTGTTAACAGATAAGTTAACAGGTAAGAGCCAGATCTTCTTCCAGTCAGTGCAATCCATGAATTTATTCCAGTATGAGACCACGTATGGAACTGTAGTGACACCCTTTTTAAACAGGAGTCTAATTAATTTGTTATTACCATGGTTATCAGACACACAAGCTTTCCCTACAGGGGTGTCTGACAAGGACAGCAGGTACACATGTCGGGTTTCCACTCTTGGTTGAGATCTAAATAACATGCAAACACCAGATGGGATTGCTCCAAAAACTTTGGCAAAATCTACAGGTGATACAGGTATATTATATTCAGATGAGAACTTGTTATAGGAGTAGAGAAGACCATCCCTATTGAATAATTGAGCTACATGTACTATGTTATTATTACACCAATAATCTATAAAAAGGGATTTGTGTTTGAACAAGATGTCCTTGTTGTTCCATATATAATAGTTATGAGGTAAAAAATTATGCTTGAAAATAAGGGACCATGAGAGGAAGGCTGACATTTTTATCGTAATTTTCTCAATATTATAGTTACAGCTTAAAAAAAAGTTTAATCCACCCAGTTTTGACAGGATATGGGAGGGAATAACATTCCAAATAGTATTAGGGTTCTTAAAAAATTGTTTTAGCCAGTTTATCTTAAAAGTGTTGAAATCTAGATAATTAAGCCCACCATTTTAATGGTCATTCATTAACACAGATTACTTCACATGGTGTGTTTTATTTTTCCACACAAAGTTGAGAAGCAGCTTGTCAATCTGAGTAATAAGTTTATTGTCCAAATACAGAGATAGAGATGCATATGTTAAGCGTGATAGTCCTTCTGCCTTAGTGAGTAAAACTCTACCTCTGAGAGAGAAAGCCACTGGTTCAATTTCTTTTAGTTCTTTGTATGATAGGATTCAAATTTCTAGAAGTTTTTTTTTGTATATATATATATATATATATACACAAATATACACTCAAAATATACATAAATATAAATATATAAATATACACTCAAACAGATATAATGACAAATATAGCTGTGCCTAGCACCATAGCAGGCAGGCCTATGCCCGCTCAGGAAGGCTGCATGAGTCCGTACAACAAGTTTGGTGTAAATACATCAAGGCATCGCAGAAATATTGGCCTACTTCCTGTTTGGGGGCTTCCAAAAAGAGTTTGGAGTTCAGACATGAAACTTCAACAATGAGTAAGTCAGTACTGGAATTACGGTTAAAGTCCAAAGCAATATGAAGATGTGAGTAAAAATGCAGTTTTTCTAATTATAGCACCATGAAAGGTTCAAATAAAAATCAAACTGTAGGCCTACTCAGTACTGAATTATAATTTTAAAACTTACAAAATAGATTACACAGTGCTCAATAATAAAGAGTAAAATAACAGAATGTAAACATATACTCATGAAAGTACCTCAAAACATGACGGTTAGAGTAACATGTACTGATGTTTTGTGACAACCAGGGTTGCAATCAGCACCAACACCACTAGATGCCACTAAACCCTACACAATGGACCCGTTAAGAAGTTAATGATACACTTAATCTCAAATTAATTATTAAGACATTTAACATGTAGAATATTCAAACTTCGACAGTCTCCAATGACATTCTGTAGAGATTTAGCTAACAAAGCATTATAGACCTGGATATTTCTTCACCCCGACGTCGTGGCTGCGATGCTGTTTTGTTCCGTCCATCAGGTATGTTTGAACGAACTCCTCCTAGGGATTGTAAATTCAACATCAACTTGGTAGGTCTGTTCAAATACACTCCTGAGTAAAAAGTTATCAAAAATATGAATTTTAAGGAATCGCTGTGGGCGTGGCAATCAATAAAAAAATTCAAAGAAGGCATCGGCAGGAAGCACCTTCTCAGAGCTGTCTGAAACTTCTTGCGGTTATCAAGGTTTGTTTATGCACATTTCGACGTGCGCACATTTCGACGTGCGCGCATATGCGAGGGCCCGACCATCGCTGCTTGCAGCTTTAATTAGGGCCCGAGCACGCGGTGCGAGGCCCTATTGTATTTCAAATGTTTATTATTTTTTTTTTTTTTTTTTTTTGGCCGAGCGCGTGCGAAGCCCATTGTATTTCAATGTTATTATTTTTTTTTTTATTTTTTTTTTTTATTTTTCTTCCTAAAGTAAATCGCCTTTCGACAGCCCATATCCCCCCGAAAACCACGAAAATTTGCCTACCCCCCCAATGTGGTGTAAAATTACGTATTTTGGGGGTCTCACACATGGACGTACGCAATGGCCTCCACAGCGCCACAACGTGTCCGTTTGGGAGGTGCCCTCGCCACGGTTTCGCCCACGTGTACGGGACTTGGTGGGAGTATGTAACATGCCCAGACGCACAAAAAAGTCTCTTGGTGCACCGGGCTACAGTGAACCGTACGGCGTCCAATTTTTGTCACATTTGGACTTTTCAGGTTTTTTGGCTCATTTCCAGGGGTCGCATTTGAACGAACTCCTCCGGGGTTTTCGCCGATCCTTTGAAACTTGGCACATGGGTTTCATGAGGCTTTGAGATGAAAAGTTATCGAAAAACATTACTTTTTGATGTACTATGTCAGAGGGGCGGGGCCACGAAATTCTCCATTTTCCATAAATTTCAAAGTGCTATAACTTTGTGAAAAATTCTCCAATCTTCACCAAACTTTGATTATATAATGGCAGTCTGGCCTAGAATACATTTCCACAAAAATATTCGGTGATTTTCATAGCGCCTCCTAGTGACGACAAAAAAGACCACTTTTACGAGATGGCGTGCAGCTCGGACAATATTGATCATATCCACCTCAAACTAGGTGTGATGTTGTCAAGGCCTTGGACTGACATCTGAGAAATAATTTCAACTTTTTATCAGAGGGCGTGGCCGTGACGGAGGCGTCAAAGTGGACGCTGCCTTTTTTTTCCGAAAAACCAGACTCCATTGACTTTTTGGCTGATTTTCGGGCAAAACTGTGCGGCTTCATATACTTTGTCAAGCTGTCTGAAACTTTTTGGGTTGTTAAGAGCAATATATGCACAATTCGGCTGCATAATTAATGAGGGGCGGGGCAAAAGCGCTCTATAGCGCCCCCTTGAATTTTTCTTTCGAACAGCCCCGCCACAGTTTGGCACAGAATTATGAAACTCAGCCGAATTGAAGAACATGCAGACCTACACAAAATCTCTTGGAGCAATGCACAATGAACAGAAAGCGATATATTTAAATGAAAATCGCCATTTCCGGTGTTTCGGCCTGTTTGACAAGGGGTCATGTTTGAACGAACTCCTCCTAGGGATTGTATCCAATTCACTCAAACTTGGTAGGAGTTCACATAGACTTCCTGAGTAAAGTTATCAAATATGAATTTGGGAAACGGTGTGGCGTGGCGCCTATCTTGAAAATCCCACGTCATTGCTTGTGATTGTAGACATCACGGGTGTGATTCTAACTGTGTCAAGCTGTCTGAAACTTGGTTAGATTGTTAACACATAGTTGCATAATTAAAATTCCGGCTGCATAATTAATGAGGGGGGGGGCAAAGCGCTCTATAGCGCCCCTTGAATTTTTCTTTCGAACAGCCCGCCACAGTTTTGGTCACAGAATTATGAACTCAGCGAATTGTAGAACATGCCAGGACTACACAAAACTCTCTTGAGCAATAAGCCAATGAACAGAAGCGAGATTTTATAATGAAAACGCCATTTCCGGTGTTTGGCTGTGACAAGGGTCAGTTTGAACGAACTCCTCCTAGGGATTGTATCCAATTCACTTCAAATTGGTAGGAGTATTCACATAGACTTCCTGAGTAAAAGTTCAAAATGATGAATTTGGGAAATGGTGTGGCGGGGCGCTCTATGAAAATCATTTTTGCTGTTCGGGCTGTTGACAAGGGGTCATGTTTGAACGAACTCCTCCTAGGGATTGTATCCAATTCACTTCAAACTTGGTAGGAGTATTCACATAGACTTCCTGAGTAAAAGTTATCAAAATGATGAATTTTGGGAAAATGGTGTGGGCGTGGCGCTCTATGAAAATTGTCATTTTTGCTGTTCTGGGCTGGTTGAAGGGGTCATGTTTGAAGAACTCCTCCTAGGGATTGTATCCAATTCACTTCAAACTTGGTAGGAGTATTCACATAGACTCCCTGAGTAAAAGTTATCAAAATGATGAATTTTGGGAAAATGGTGTGGGCGTGGCGCTCTATGAAAATCGTCATTTTTGCTGTTCTGGGCTGGTTGACAAGGGGTCATGTTTGAACGAACTCCTCCTAGGGATTGTGTCCAATTCACTTCAAACTTGGTAAGTGTGTTCACATAGACTTCCTGAGTAAAAGTTATCAAAACGATGAATTTTGGGGAATCGCTGTGGGCGTGGCGCTCTATGAAAATCGTCATTTTTGCTGTTCTGGGCTGGTTGACAAGGGGTCATGTTTGAACGAACTCCTCCTAGGGATTGTATCCAATTCACTTCAAACTTGGTAGGTCTGTTCAATACACTTCCTGAGTAAAAGTTATCAAAATTATGAATTTTAAGGAATCGCTGTGGGCGTGGCAATCAATAAAAAAAATCAAAGAAGGCATCGGCAGGAAGCACCTTCTCAGAGCTGTCTGAAACTTCTTGCGGTTATCAAGGTTATGTTATGCACATTTCGACGTGCGCGCATATGCGAGGGCCCGACCATCGCTGCTTGCAGCTTTAATTTTTTTTATTTTTCTTCAGACTATAAAGTAAATCGCCTTTTCGAAGCCCATATCCCCCCGAAAACTCACGAAAATTTGCCTACCCCCCAATGTCAGGTGAAAATTACGTATTTGGGGGTCTCACACTGGACGTACGCATATGCTCCACAGCGCCACTACGTGTCGTTGTTGTGGGGTGCCCCTCGCCACGGTTTCGCCCACGTGTACGGGACTTGGTGGGAGTATGTAACATGCCCAGACGCACAAAAAAGTCTCTTGGTGCACCGGGCTACAGTGAACCGTACGGCGTCCAATTTTTGTCACATTTGGACTTTTCAGGTTTTTTGGCTCATTTCCAGGGGTCGCATTTGAACGAACTCCTCCTAGGGTTTTCTCCGATTCTTGAAACTTGGCTGGGTTCATGAGGCTTTGAGATGAAAAGTTATCGAAAAACTTTACTTTTGATGTACTATGTCAGAGGGGCGGGGCCACGAAATTCTCCATTTTCCATAAATTCAAAGTGCTATAACTTTGTGAAAAATTCCCAATCTTCACCAAACTTGAATATATAATGGCAGTCGGCCAAAATACATTCCACAAAAATATTCGGTGATTTTCATAGCGCCTCCTAGTGACGACAAAAAAGACCACTTTTACGAGATGGCGTGCAGCTCGGACAATATTGATCATATCCACCTCAAACTAGGTGTGGATGTTGTCAAGGCCTTGGACTTGACATCTGAGAAATAATTTCAACTTTTTATCAGAGGGCGTGGCCGTGACGGAGCGTCAAAGTGGACGCTGCCTTTTTTTCACCGAAAAACCAGACTCCATTGACTTTTGGGCTGATTTTCGGGCAAAACTGTGCGGCTATCATTAACTTTGTCAGAGCTGTCTGAAACTTGTTGGGGTTGTTAAGAGCAATATATGCACAATTCGGCTGCATAATATGAGGGGGCGGGGCAAAAGCGCTCTATAGCGCCCCCTTGAATTTTTCTTTCGAACAGCCCCGCCACAGTTTTGGTCACAGAATTATAAAACTCAGCCGAATTGTAGAACATGCAGGACCTACACAAAACTCTCTTGGAGCAATAAGCCACAATGAACAGAAAGCGAGATATTTAATAATGAAAATCGCACTTCCGTGTTTCGGCCTGTTTGACAAGGGGTCGTTTGAACGAACTCCTCCTAGGGATTTATCCAATTCTTAAACTGGCTGGGGTTCATAGCTTTGAGTAAAAGTTATCAAAATTATTTTGGACTATGTCAGGGGGCGGGGCCAGAAATTCTCATTTTCTTTTCGAGTGCGTACTTTGTGAAAATTCTCCAATCTTCCACAAACTTTGATATATAATGAGTCTGGCTAAATACAGTTCACAAAAATATTCTGTATGTTCATAGCGCTCCTCTGGAGACAAAAAAGACCACTTTTACGAGATGACGCCAGCTCGGACAATATTGACCATATCCACTCAAACTAAGCATGGATGTTGTCAAGCCTTGGACTTGACATCTGAGAAATAATTCAACTCATTTGTCCACGAGGAGGCGCTGTAATGAACAAAATGGATGTGAGCTCATATCTCAGGAACGCTTCAGCGAAACGAACCAAATTGATGCCATGCTTCGAGGCGCTGTTCCCAGTCCAGAAACAATATGGGTCATTGCGTCTCTAGGGGGCGCTATAATTACCAAACTTTTATCAATGATTAATTTGGGAACGGTGGCCATTCACTGCGCAATTTCGACGTGGGCATATGGAGGGCCCGACCATCGCTGCTTGAGCTTTAAAGTATTATTTTTTTTTTTTTTTTTTTTTTTTTTTTTTTTCTTCAGACCTAAGTAAATCGCTTTTCGACGGCCCATACCCCCGAAAACTCACGAAAATTTGCCTACCCCCCCAAGTCAGGTGTAAAATTACGTATTTTGGGGGTCTCACACATGGACGTACGCATATGCCTCCACAGCGCCACCTACGGGCGTTTTTGGGGTGCCCCTCGCCACGGTTTCGCCACGTGTACGGGACTTGGTGGGAGTATGTAACATGCCCAGACGCACAAAAAAGTCTCTTGGTGCCCGGCTACAGTGAACCGTACGGCGTCCAATTTTCCAAATTTGGACTTTTCAGGTTTTTGCTCATTTCCAGGGGTCGCATTTGACGAACTCCTCCTAGGGCTTTCGTCCGATCTTTGAAACTGGCACATGGGTTCATGAGGCTTTGACGATGAAAAGTTATCGAAAAATTACTTTTTGATGTACTATGTCAGAGGGGCGGGGCCACGAAATTCTCCATTTTTCATAAAATTTCAAAGTGCTATAACTTTGTGAAAAATTCTCCATCTACCAAACTTTGAATATATAATGGCAGTCTGGCCTAAATCATTTCCACAAAAATATTCGGTGATTTTATAGCGCCTCCTAGTGACGACAAAAAAGACCACTTTACGAGATGGCGTGCAGCTCGGACAATATTGATCATACCACCTCAAACAGGTGTGGATGTTGTCAAGGCCTTGGACTGACATCTGAGAATAATTTCAACTTTTTATCAGAGGGCGTGGCCGTGACGAGACGTCAAAGTGGACGCTGCCTTTTTTTTCACCGAAAAACCAGACTCCATTGACTTTTGGGCGGATTTCGGGCAAAACTGTCGGCTATCATAACTGTCAAGCTGTCTGAAACTTGTTGGGTTGTTAAGACCAATTATGCACAATTCGGCTGCATAATTAATGAGGGGGCGGGGCAAAAGCGCTCTATAGCGCCCCCTTGAATTTTTCTTTCGAACAGCCCCCGCACAGTTTTGGTCACAGAATTAGGAACTCAGCCGAATTGTAGAACATGCCAGGACCTACACAAAACCTCTTGGAGCAATAAGCCACAATAACAGGAGCGGAGATATTTAATAAGAAAATCGCCATTTCCGGTGTTTCGGCCTGTTTGACAAGGGGTCATGTTTGAACGAACTCCTCCTAGGGATTGTATCCAATTCACTTCAAACTTGGTAGGAGTATTCACATAGACTCCCTAGTAAAAGTTATCAAAATGATGAATTTTGGGAAAATGGTGTGGGCGTGGCGCTCTATGAATGTCTTTTTTTTGCTGTTCTGGGCTGGTTGACAAGGGGTCATGTTTGAACGAACTCCTCCTAGGGATGTATCCAATTCACTTCAAACTTGGTAGGAGTATTCACATAGACTCCCTGAGTAAAAGTTATCAAAATGATGAATTTTGGGAAAATGGTGTGGGCGGGCGCTCTATGAAAATCGTCATTTTTGCTGTTCTGGGCGGGTTTGACAGGGGATGTTTTGATACGAACTCCTCCTAGGGGATTGTGTCCAATTCACTTCAAACTTGGTAAGTGTGTTGTCACATAGACTTCTGAGTAAAAGTTCATCAAAACGATGAATTTTGGGGAATCGCTGTGGGCGTGCGCTCTATGAAAATCGTGCAATTTTTGCTGTTCTGGGCTGGTTACAAGGGTCATGTTTGAACGAACTCCTCCTAGGGATGGTATCCAATTCACTCAAACTTGGTAGGTCTGTTCAAATACACTTCCTGAGTAAAAGTTTATCAAAATTATGCAATGTTTAAGGAATGCTGTGGGCGGTGGCAATCAATAAAAAAAATTCAAAGAAAGGTATCGGCAGGAAGCACCTTCTCAGAGCTGCTGAAACTTCTTGCGGTTATCAAGGTTAGTTATGCACATTTCGACGGGTGCGCACATTTCGACGTGCGCGCATATGCGAGGGCCCGACCAACGAGGCTTGCAGCTTAATTAGGGACCCGAGCACAAACCGTGCGAAGCCCATTGTATTTCAATTTTATTATTTTTTATTTCTTTTTTCGTTTTCTTCTTCTTCATCTAAAAGTAAATCGCACTTTTCGACAGCCCAATCCCCCCGAAAACTCACGAAATTTGCCTACCCCCCCAAATGTCAGGTGTAAAATTTACGTATTTTGGGGGGTCTCACACATGGACGGACGCAATGCCTCCACAGCGCCACCTAGGTGCGCGTTTTTGGAGGTGCCCCCGCCACGGTTTCGCCCACGTATACGGGACATTGGTGGGAGTATGTAACATGCCCAGACGCACAAAAAAGTCTCTTGGTGTCCAGGCTACAGTGAACCGTACGGCGTCCAATTTCTCCCAAATTTGGACTTTTCAGGTTTTTGGCTCATTTCCAGGGGTCGCATTTGAACGAACTCCTCCTAGGGTTCGTCCGATCCTTTTGAAACTGGCAGATGGGTTCATGGGCTTTGACGATGAAAGTTATCAAAATCATAACTTTTTGATGTACATATGTCAAGAGGGGCGGGGCCACGAAATTCTCCATTTTTCCATAAATTCAAAGTGCTAAAACTTGTGAAAAATCTCCAATCTTCACCAAACTTTGAATATATAATGGCGTCTGGCCTAAAATACATTTCCACAAAAATATCGGTGATTCATAGCGCCCCTAGTGACGACAAAAAAGACCATTTTTACGAGATGGCGTGCAGCTCGGACAATATGATCATATCCACTCAAACTAGGTGTGGATGTTGTCAAGGCCTTGGACTTGACATCTGGAGAAATATTTTCAACTTTTTATCAGAGGGCGTGGCCGTGACGGAGCGTTCAAAGTGGACGCTGCCTTTTTTTTCACCGAAAAACCAGACCCATGGACTTTTGGGCTGATTTTCGGGCAAAACTGTGGCGCTTATCATATACTTTGTCGAGCTGTCTGAAACTTGTTGGGGTTGTTAAGAGCAATATTATGCACATTCGGCTGCATAATTAATGAGGGGGCGGGGCAAAAGCGCTCTATAGCGCCCCCTTGAATTTTTCTTTCGAACAGCCCCGCACAGTTTTGGTCACAGAATATGAAACTCAGCGAATTGTAGAACTGCCAGGACCTACACAAAACTCTCTTGGAGCAATAAGCCACAATGAACAGGAAGCGAGATATTTAATAATGAAAATCGCCATTTCCGGTGTTTCGGCCTGTTTGACAAGGGTCATGTTTGAACGAACTCCTCCTAGGGATTGTATCCAATTCACTTCAAACTTTAGGAGTATTCACATAGACTCCTGAGTAAAGTTATCAAAATGAGGAATTTTGGGAAAATGGTGTGGGCGTGGCCCCTATGAAAATGCATTTTGCTTTCTGGCTGGTTGACAAGGGGTCATGTTTTGAACGAACTCCTCCTAGGGATTTTTAGCCAATCACTTCAAACTTGGTAGGAGTATTCACATAGACTCCCTGAGTAAAAGTTATCAAAATGATGAATTTTGGGAAAATGGGTGGGCTGGCGCTCTATGAAAATGTCATTTTTTGCTGTTCTGGGCTGGTTGACAAGGGGTCATTTTTGAACGAACTCCTCCAGGGATTGTTCCAATTCACTTCAAACTGGTAGGAGTATTCACATAGACTCCCTGGAGTAAAAGTTTATCAAAATGAGAATTGTGGAAATGGTGTGGGCGTGGCCTCTATGAAAATCGTCATTTTTGCTGTTCTGGGCTGGTTGACAAGGGGTCATGTTTGAACGAACTCCTCCTAGGGATTGTTCCAATTCACTCAAACTTGTAAGTGTGTTCACATAGACTTCCTGAGTAAAAGTTATCAAAACGATGAATTTTGGGGAATCGCTGTGGGCGTGGCGCTCTATGAAAATCGTCATTTTTGCTGTTCTGGGCTGGTTGACAAGGGGTCATGTTTGAACGAACTCCCCTAGGATTGTATCCAATTCACTTCAAACTTGGTAGTTCTGTTCAAAACTTCCTGAGTAAAAGTTATCAAAATTATGAATTTTAAGGAATCGTGTGGGCGTGGCAATCAATAAAAAAATTCAAAGAAGGCATCGGCAGGAAGCACCTCTCAGAGCTGTCTGAAAACTTCTTGCGGTTATCAAGGTTATGTTATGCACATTTCGACGTGCGCACATTTCGACGTGCGCGCATATGCGAGGGCCCGACCATCGCTGCTTGCAGCTTTAATTCTTCTTTTTATTCTTCAGTTTCCTAAATGAATCGCATTTTCGACAGCCCATATCCCCCCGAAAACTCACGAAAATTTGCCTACCCCCCCAATGTCAGGTGTAAAATCGTATTTTGGGGGTCTCACACATGGACGTACGCATATGCTCCACAGCGCCACTAGTGCGCGTTTTTGGAGGTGCCCCTCGCCACGGTTTCGCCCACGTGACGGGACTTGTGGGAGTATGTAACATGCCCAGACGCACAAAAAGTCTCTTGGTGTCCCAGGCTACGTGAACGTACGGCGTCCAATTTTTGTCAAATTTGACTTTTCAGGTTTTTTGGCTCATTTCCAGGGGTCGCTTTGAACGAACTCCTCCTAGGGATTTCATCCGTTCTTGAAACTTGGCTGGGTTCATGAGGCTTTGAGATGAAAAGTTTATCAAAACTTACTTTTTGATGTACTATGTCAGAGGGGCGGGGCCACGAAATTTCTCCATTTTCCATAAAATTTCAAAGTGCTATAACTTTGTGAAAATTCTCCAATCTTCACCAAACTTGAATATATAATGGCAGTCTGGCCTAAAATACATTTCCACAAAAAATATCGGTTGATTTTCATAGCGCCTCCTAGTGAGACAAAAAAAGACCACTTTTACGAGATGGCGTGCAAGCTCGGACAATATGATCATATCCACCTCAAACTAGGTGTGGATGTTGTCAAGGCCTTGGACTGACATCTGAGAAATAATTTCAACTTTTTATCAGAGGCGTGGGCCGTGACGGAGCGTCAAAGTGGAGCTGCCTTTTTTTTCACCGAAAACCAGACTCCATTGACTTTTGGGCTGATTTTCGGGCAAAACTGTGCGGCTATCATATACTTTGTCAGAGCTGTCCTGAAACTTGTTGGGATTTTTAAGAGCAATATTATGCACAATTCGGCTGCATAATTAATGAGGGGGCGGGGCAAAAGCGCTCATAGCGCCCCTTGATTTTTCTTTCGAACAGCCCCGCCACAGTTTTGGTCACAGAATATGAAACTCAGCCGAATTGTAGAACATGCCGGACCTACCAAAACTCTCTTGGAGCAATAAGCCACAATGACAGGAAGCGAGATATTTAATAATGAAATCGCCATTTCCGGTGTTTGTCGGCCTGTTTGACAAGGGGTCATGTTGAACGAAATCCGCTCCTAGGGATTGTATCCAATTCACTTCAAACTGGTAGGAGTATTCACATAGACTCCTGAGTAAAAGTTATCAAAATGATTAATTTTTGGGAAAATGGTGTGGCGTGGGCGCTCTATGAAAATTGTCATTTTTGCTGGTCTGGCTGGTTGACAAGGGGTCATGTTTTGAACGAACTCCTCCTAGGGATTGTATCCAATTCACTTCAAACGTGGGTAGGAGTATCACAGAGACCCCTGTAAAAGTTATCAAAATGATAGAATTTTGGGAAAATGGTGTGGGCGTGCGCTCATGAGAAAATGTCATTTTTTGCTGTTCTGGCGGGTAGTGACAGGGGTACATGTTTGAACGAAACATCCTCCTAGGGATTGTCCAATTCACTTCAAACGTTGTAAGTTGGTTCACATAGATCATCATTTTGATAACTTTTACTCAGGGAGTCTATGTGAATACTCCTACCAAGTTTGAAGTGAATTGGATACAATCCCTAGGAGGAGTTCGTTCAAACATGACCCCTTGTCAAACAGCCCAGAACAGCAAAAATGACGATTTTCATAGAGCGCCACGCCCACACCATTTTCCCAAAATTCATCATTTTGATAACTTTTACTCAGGGAGTCTATGTGAATACTCCTACCAAGTTTGAAGTGAATTGGATACAATCCCTAGGAGGAGTTCGTTCAAACATGACCCCTTGTCAAACAGGCCGAAACACCGGAAATGGCGATTTTCATTATTAAATATCTCGCTTCCTGTTCATTGTGGCTTATTGCTCCAAGAGAGTTTTGTGTAGGTCCTGGCATGTTCTACAATTCGGCTGAGTTTCATAATTCTGTGACCAAAACTGTGGCGGGGCTGTTCGAAAGAAAAATTCAAGGGGGCGCTATAGAGCGCTTTTGCCCCGCCCCCTCATTAATTATGCAGCCGAATTGTGCATAATATTGCTCTTAACAACCCCAACAAGTTTCAGACAGCTCTGACAAAGTATATGATAGCCGCACAGTTTTGCCCGAAAATCAGCCCAAAAGTCAATGGAGTCTGGTTTTTCGGTGAAAAAAAAGGCAGCGTCCACTTTGACGCTCCGTCACGGCCACGCCCTCTGATAAAAAGTTGAAATTATTTCTCAGATGTCAAGTCCAAGGCCTTGACAACATCCACACCTAGTTTGAGGTGGATATGATCAATATTGTCCGAGCTGCACGCCATCTCGTAAAAGTGGTCTTTTTTGTCGTCACTAGGAGGCGCTATGAAAATCACCGAATATTTTTGTGGAAATGTATTTTAGGCCAGACTGCCATTATATATTCAAAGTTTGGTGAAGATTGGAGAATTTTTCACAAAGTTATAGCACTTTGAAATTTTATGGCAAAATGGAGAATTTCGTGGCCCCGCCCCTCTGACATAGTACATCAAAAAGTAATGTTTTTCGATAACTTTTCATCGTCAAAGCCTCATGAACACACACGCCAAGTTTCAAGCACATCGGATGAAATCCCTAGGAGGAGTTCGTTCAAATGCGACCCCTGGAAATGAGCCAAAAAACCTGAAAAGTCCAAATTTGGGAGAAATTGGACGCCGTACGGTTCACTGTAGCCTGGGACACCAAGAGACTTTTTTGTGCGTCTGGGCATGTTACATACTCCCACAAAGTCCCGTACACGTGGGCGAAACCGGGGCGAGGGCAACCACCAAAAACGCACGTAGGTGGGCCTGTGGAGGCATATGCGTACGTCCATGTGTGAGACCCCAAAATACGTAATTTACACCTGACATTGGGGGGGTAGGCAATTTTTTCGTGAGTTTTTCGGGGGGAATGGGCTGTCGAAAATGCGATTACTTTAGGTCTGTAAGAAAAAAAAAAAAAAAAAAAATAATTAAGCTGCAAGCACGATGGTCCGGGCCTCGCATATGCGCACGTCGAAATGTGCGCATGTGGGAAATGGCCACCCCAGTTTCCCCAAAATTATCATTTTTGATAAAAGTTTTGGTAATTATAATAATAGCGCCCCCTAGAGACGAATGACACATATTGTTTTCCTGGACTGGGGACAGCGCCTCGAAGCATGACATCAAATTTGGTTCCGTTTCGCTGAAGCGTTCCTGAGATATGAGCTCACATGCAATTTTTTCATTAAACAAACAGCGCCTCTCGTGGACAAATGAGTTGAAATTATTTCTCAGATTTCAAGTCCAAGGCCTTGACAACATCCACACCTAGTTTGAGGTGGATATGATCAATATTGTCCGAGCTGCACGCCACTCGTAAAAGTGGTCTTTTTTGTCGTCAACTAGGAGGCGCTATGAAAATCACCGAATATTTTGTGGGAAATGTATTTTAGGCCAGACTGCCATTATATATTCAAAGTTTGGTGAATTGGAGAATTTTTCACAAAGTTATAGCACTTTGAAATTTTATGGAAAATGGAGAATTTCGTGGCCCCCGCCCCTCTGACATAGACATCAAAAAGTATGTTTTTGATAACTTTCATCGTCAAAGCCTCATGAACCCATGTGCCAAGTTTCAAAAGGATCGGACGAAAGCCCTAGGAGGAGTTTCGTTCAAATACGACCCTGGAAATGACCAAAAATCACAAAAAGTGAACTTGACCCAAAAATGGCCGCCGTACCCTTTACCGACCCGGGTCACAAGAGACTTTTTGGTGCGTCTGGGCATGTACATACTCCCACCAAGTCCCGTACACGTGGGCGAAACCGTGGCGTGGGGCTCCTCCGACAACCTAACCTAGGTG
>NC_040027.1:10631593-10640393 GCF_000972845.2 Larimichthys crocea | reverse complement strand
TTACCGAAACCCGGGTCACCAAGAGACTTTTTGGTGCGTCTCGGTATGTTTCATACACCCTCCAAATCTCATCCGCGTGGATGAAACCGTGTCCGGGGGCTCCTCCGACAACCGAAACCTAGGTGGCGCTGTGGAGGCATATGCGTACGTCCATGTGTGAGACCCCCAAAATACGTAATTTTACACCTGACATTGGGGGGGTAGGCAAATTTTCGTGAGTTTTCGGGGGGATATGGGCCTTCAAAAATGCGATTTACTTTAAGTCTGAAGAAAAATAAAAAAAAGAATAATAATAATAATAAAAAAAAAAATAATAAACATTCGAAATACAATAGGGCTTCGCACGGTTTCGTGCTCGGGCCCTAAATATAGCTGTGCCTAGCACCATAGCAGGCAGGCCTATGCCCGCTCAGGAAGGCTGCATGAGTCCGTACAACAAGTTTGGTGTAAATACATCAAGGCATCGCAGAAATATTGGCCTACTTCCTGTTTGGGGGCTTCCAAAAAGAGTTTGGAGTTCAGACATGAAACTTCAACAATGAGTAAGTCAGTACTGGAATTACGGTTAAAGTCCAAAGCAATATGAAGATGTGAGTAAAAATGCAGTTTTTCTAATTATAGCACCATGAAAGGTTCAAATAAAAATCAAACTGTAGGCCTACTCAGTACTGAATTATAATTTTAAAACTTACAAAATAGATTACACAGTGCTCAATAATAAAGAGTAAAATAACAGAATGTAAACATATACTCATGAAAGTACCTCAAAACATGACAGTTAGAGTAACGTGTACTGATGTTTTGTGACAACCAGGGTTTCAATCAGCACCAACACCACTAGATGCCACTAAACCCTACACAATGGACCCGTTAAGAAGTTAATGATACACTTAATCTCAAATTAATTATTAAGACATTTAACATGTAGAATATTCAAACTTCGACAGTCTCCAATGACATTCTGTAGAGATTTAGCTAACAAAGCATTATAGACCTGGATATTTCTTCACCCCGACGTCGTGGCTGCGATGCTGTTTTGTTCCGTCCATCAGGTAGAGGGGGGGGGTCATCCACTAATCTGCTCCTCCAGTCTGCATGTCGAAGTTCCTGAACCCCAAACAGCTCCTGAAGGCTGCGCCATCGGTGTGTGAATGTGTATGAATGGTTAGCTCCTAAAAAACTGATGAGCAGTTGGCATCTTGCATGGCAACTGATGCCATCAGTGTATGAATGTGTGTGTATGGGTGAATGTGATCGTCATATAAAACAGCACAGCCTTTACATAGCCTGGAAATGTGGTTTTGCTCATTGTTCTATTAATGGTCCCACTAAGCTCAGATGGGATGGTATGTCACTGCTGTGTCGAACTTTTGACTGTGTATGGTGTGACCATTTTTTCAGTCTTTTTCAAAGATTACTTTAGGATCATTGCTTAATAAACTAAATTGAGGTTTGAAGCACAGTGCAGGAAGTTCAGCCTTATACTACGTACTGCGAGAGAAATAGATATAGTTTAGAAATATATTTAGTTTACAAACAGTTCACAAATTGTGGATGTATAAATGATGAATACGCTGCTGTCCTACGACTGCTGATTCTCCGACGATAATGATGATTCTGATTTTCCAGCTTCCTGATTTGCATCCTTTCTCTGAAAAAAAATGATAAATGAGTGACAGTATTTTATTACTTAGAACAAGAGCAATCATTCCCTATAACTACCGTACATACAGTAAAAGTAGACTTTATAGAGTAAATATATTAATTCATAGAAAAACAGAGAAGACATACCAGTAGAGATGAATTCCCATTTGATGTTCTAGCTGTAATAAAACATTCCCAATGAAAAAACACTGAAATCAACGACTTAATCATGTGTCATAGAAAAAACATGATGGTGCTTTTATTGTCTAAATGCAAAATCATACCTGCATCATAGCTGTGGGCTTTTCTTTTTTTCAGAGAGTAAACTATAAGTGCTGCAGTTGCTAAAAAAATAGAAAGTAACAGAACTACAATCCCAAATATTGCCCAATTTAAAATCTGTCCTCCACATTCAGCATCAGCTGAAATAGTTCCTGGATTTATCAGCCAAAGAAGACTCTTTGTTTCACATCTGGAATGACAGAGAAACATTTTTTAGGACACCATGAAGCCACAGGTGTTGTATGAATTCACTATCAGGTGTGAGGCTTCACTTACTTTGTGTGTGGCTGACAGGAGGTTAATGTGCCATTTGAAAATGTTCCTTCAGTGCAGTTAGAGCAGACCGTGTCCGACAGCGCCGTTCCTGTCAAGTACGAATTACGTATATGTATCTATGAAAACCTGTCCAACGTAGATCTAATGAAGAGTTCAAAATGTTACAACACATCAGTACATTTCATCAGACCTGTCTGATTTCCTCTCAATGACTTATAAAACGCATTATTTAATATTTTTTTGCAGAGGTCAATGTTTGCATTCTATTCCAAGTTATTAGATGGCAGCCAAGAACATAATTAAAGGATAATTTAAACTGATTGATAAAATGCAACTTTCTGGCCAACTATTATAGTGTATTTTAGCAACCGCTATTTCCCTGAACTTTGGTGTTTGTCTCATTTGAAACTTTAACTACACCTCTAATCTTAAACTCGGGACAAGGAAACCAACCTTTTCTACTGATGAACTGTCCTGGACGACAGCTCGAGTGTGTCTCTGCTGCCCTACATCCTCCATCTATAGAGTCCACACAGTGAAATCCCTCTAGAGGTTCACAAACTGTATCTGATGTTCTTGTACACAGCGTCTTTGTTTTCAACCCAGAGTCTGTCAGCACATAGTTATGATGATGATGTTAGTTGTTATGACAGCAGTCAGTGCCTTTAAATCTAGGCTTAGTCACTAGTTTCTACTAATATTTGGGAAGTATTAAGAGAAATCTACCTGCATCACAGGTTGTGCAGTCAAGACATACTAGCTCTCCTGTAGGCTGATTCATGTAGGTCCCCTCAGTGCAGGGCCTACAGGAAGTACTTCTGGACTGTGTGCAGTCTCTTATAACATATTCTCCTGTTGAAAAAAAAAAGCAAAACTTTCAGTTTGTTCCATATCTTTGTGTTATGAAGTTAAAACACACAATTGTACCGCTTCGGAGGCTCACCTGGTAGACCTTCACTTTCCTTACACCTCACTTGAGCATGCAACCACATGTACCCAGGCTAAGTCCTTAAAAGGGAAAAAGCCCCCCCCAAAATTAATTAATTAATTAAAAAAAATAAAATAACATATGATCTTGGGGAGCTAGGAAAAGTAATAATAAGAATGACGTTGACAGCAAAGTTTCAAAAACTCTTTATGTTTTACGGTTGGAATAAGACTAGTCAGATGAAGGTCCCTCACTTCAGCATGAACAGCACCAATCGTGATAGTAACACTGACCTTCACAGAGTGAAATGTATCTTCAATATTAATTAGATCTTACCAGCGGGACACAAACGACAGCATCTACCTCCTAGGAAATACTCAGTTTCTTGACATGCAAAGGCGCATCCGATGAAGATATTCATCAGAAGAAGCATCTGTGAAGAGAAAGAAAGTGATATGTCCAACCTTCATAGGTGGGTTATGGCATGAGGTCTTAAAGAGGTACAGGAAAGGTTTAGGAGTCTAGACTGCTCTATGTGAAAAGTCACCTGAGATACCTTCTGTTGATATTTTCCACTTTAAAATTCAAACTTGGCCTGCAATGATTGGCTGCGCCCACCAATTCATAGTGCAATGAAATGGCTGTTGTGGATAATCCTATTTATCATCCTCAGTTCAGTCAGTGCAGTGAAAGAGTATGGGAGTCCAACACTGAAATATCTTTTGACGCTTGGCTAAGGAGAATGGAGGTGCCTCGTCTATATGCCCTCACAATAGTACCACAACTACTCTTATTTCCACAAACGGTCATTAGTCTACAAGAAGTGGTAGAAGTGGTATGTTATTCACCCATCCGTTGTGTAGATGGAGTAAAACCTCAGTTACTAAAGTAATGATCAGAATCACGCCTGCTTTCCTAAACATACAGCTGCTCTGTATCTCAAGGAGAGAAGTCAGTGTCCTTATAACAATCTAATATTTAACACTATCTCTACAGTGACCTCAGATCATATGCCTGACCCCAGGGACGTCACTAGGTTTAAGAAACTGAAACTAGGGTGGCTTAGCCCATAGAGGAGAGAAGTTATTGCGCGCACTAAGCGCACGCCGAAATTTTTTTCAGAGCACCAATTAAAGCTTTGTCAATCAATTGATTAATCTAAGACGATGACGCCTCCATACACCTTCAGCTGCTTTACCAGCTAAACAACACCAGTTAAATTGTGCTAAAATACAAATAAAAACAATTGCAGGTGCCATACATACCTGCACAAAATGAAGAGGGCAAGTGTTTCATAAACACGGAACATTTTGGTTTATTAATTACATGGAACTTTTCTGCTGTTAGCTAAGTGTTACTACCAGCAGTGATGAATGCTTACTTTCTTGAAAAAGGCTCTAATGTCCATCCTTCACCCATGCGTTCGCGCTCTGCTCTTGCCGCTGTGAGGTTCGGCTCTGTGTACTTCAGAGGTAAACACGCAAGCGGCAGTGAGCAGGGTCGCATGGAAAACATGGACTGGAATTTCAGTGATGTGGGCGTTCTCTATATGAAAAAGTGGAATGGATTGTATACGCGATTGTATAATGCCGCACTGAAGGGGCTCTCTTACCGTACCGATTGAAATGAGATTTATGTCATATTTAGTGTAATGGACAGTTCATGTTGGTTTTAACTCATTTCTGGCCCTTTGTATTGCATAAATGGCTAAGCCCCCCTAAAATAGGCTAGTGCCGCCACTGCCTGACCCTGTGTAAACCCCACATGCTGGAATATTACAATTCCCTCAATATACCAGTCAAAACTTTGAGCATTAGATTAACATTAAATACTATATATGGATCATGTGGTGAACAAAAAAATAGTTAGCCTCAGAAAGGACCATCTAACTGCACTTCAGATTAGAGTCTCCACAGTCCCAGTCATCCAGCCACAGCAAATCCCCCAAATCCTCCCAACTCCACACTCGCATGCAGGAGGTGAACTGGCACCTCTCCAGCTACCAGTCCACCTTCCCTATTTTTCCATGTGGGACTTGAACGAACGGCCACCCTCCGGTTCCCAAGCCAAGTCCCTATCCCGAGAAGACGTGCTGGAAATTGGCCACAGAGGATGACGATGACGCCTCTTCCTCATTCAGAGGACGAGAGGAACCTTCGTGGCCCCAGCCCTGGCTGAAAAGCCGAAGCTGCTCGAGTCTACCAACAGGAGGAAGGCGGGGTGAGGTCTCCAGCTCCCTCCCTCCATGTGGACCTGCTCAGCACGTGCAAACGCGCGGCAGAGGTCCCCTGGCCGGTTATTGCAATATACTCCAAATAACCATGTTCGTGTTGAAAACTGCAAGTCATCCTCGGTGTTAAGCACTTTCTTTAGCAGTGCAACGACTCACACACTCCGGCGTTTGTTTTTGTTTTTGCCTTTATTTGATGAGACCCCAGCTCATATATTACCACTATATTCCTAACTGCAACCGCAAACGTGCAGCTTCTCCATCCACTCACACCTTGTTGCGCACACGTTGCGCACAGCGCACAGCTGGAAAAAATGCACTATTATAAACACGATGATATGATGATTCATAAATTAATAAGAATCAACTTACCTTAGAGCTGTCCGTACATGTCACAAGATGCCATGTCATCATAAGTCCCAGTGATACCACCACGAATGACTGCAGGGCTTTTGTGGTTACAAGGATGAAACAGTGTCCACACGCTGCAGTAAGCTCGAGCCGACTTTCCCAGTTTTCTCAAAGTATTTGCCATAAAGTCGCAATAGGACGCACTTGAAAATATTGAGCGGCTGAGGTGACCACGCGAACGAGAGATGCTGGGAGAGGCTCAGCCCAGATGTGGTGATGTGTCGTAGGTGAACGATGGAGCCGGTTTTTTTTTTGTTTTTTTAACTTTTCTCTTTAGCATTGGCTACGGGTGTGACGTGCATGCTGTGCAACTAAATCATATCGACCAAGGTCGATACCGCCAGGGAGGGACGAGGCACGGAGTGTGGTGCAAAGTTTCGTGTAATTGTGCATGCTTTTTTTACAGTGTACTGTGTTCGGTCCTGATTTGGCTAGGAAAACCGCACGTGTGTTCTGCCCTATTGTCTAAGGGATTACTGTACAAAATGCGTGTAAAGGTATAAAAGGTGTGTGGTTAGGGGTTTTACGGCCTTAACATGTAATAATTGTAAAACTTATTCGCGGATTCGTTTATTGCGGGTTATTTTTAGAAATAAGAGGTAAAAAGAGGGCCACTGTTATACCAAAACATTTTGGTTTTATTTGTCCAGATGTCAGTGGTGGGCATTACCAAAGCACATTTACTTGAGTGCTGTTATTTAATTCCTCATTTTTTCAGTCTTTGTTGTGTGGTGGTGTGTGTCTTGGTTTTTATCGGTTTTCTGTCTGTTTTGTGTAGCGGTGTTTCTTCAAGCAAGTTAGGGCATTCTTGGTGGTTTCAGGGAGTTACAAGGGATTTTACAACTGTAAATGCAGTTGGCTACACGAAAAATATTTGAAATTCAGGGGTGACACCACACACACACACACACACACAGCAGTCGCGGAGGACAAACACGCGGAGGGAGACGAGAGACATTATTTTTACATTATTGCATTTTTGGGTGATAAATTATTAAATAGTTTGTACGTTATTATTTATAGCAGACATTTTTACACAGCATGCACTGACCAAATGCTTTACAATGTCAAAATAAAATAAAATCTAAATAACATTTAAAATTAAAAAATAATAACAGCAATAATAATAAAATATAATTTAATAAAAAACAATTAATAAAATGTGAGGAGCCGGTTCCTCCCAAACGGCTCCTCACTTTTATTGTTTATTAATTTTTAATGTATTATATATAATTTTTTTTTTTTTTTTTTGATTGGTGTTCAGTGTGTGTATTAAATAGTATGTTATGTAGTATAGTGTTAATAATACATTTAATGTTTTACTGTGTCCCCTCCACTGTTTCCTGTTCAGTCTTGCATGGCTCAGGTTGTTGTTTAGCTCACAGTTGCACCGAAAAGACCGTGCGGGTGTGTCGTTCTGTTGGGGCTGCGGTCCCTCCGGGCGCTTTTTGTCCCCACTCCGCCCCTGTTGGATGTGTAGGGGTCGTGGTGGTTTGGTTGGGTCACTGGTCACGCAGGAGTATCTTGTCATTATGCCAATGTATGCACAACCATTAACAATTGGAGTTAGTGACATTTTGATGTATCAAATTTCATTGAGCTGTGATCAGAGATCATCACGTGCGACTGTGGGGAGTCTTGTGCCTCCTTTTCCATGTGGACGCTTCCACACTCGTCTTCTATGCTTCTATAGGTGACAGTCCACGTCTTGAACACCAACTTTACAAGCCTCTCTGCCCTGCAGTGTATACCACCACATGTACCCGGGACCAACTGATCCAACATATTTGGTTTTAGTTCATGCTGCTTATCAAAGAATATAAAAACGACGTGTCTTCCGTGAACGCTCACTGCGAGATTCTGCTTCCACACCATGACTACAGAGGAAAATGAAAGTTTGTCTGCGGTCGTCATCAACAAATATAGTTTTTTTTAAAAACTTGAAGAGAGACTCCTCCTAGAGACTGTACCTTGACCACAGAAACTATTTTCTATGTGAAATAAAAGGGCTGACAGGGAAGTCTTTCACTGGATCCACATGTTAGTATATGGCCTGTCTGATCCTTTTAAAACTTTGGACAAGAACACTAAGTGTTCATCTTTTCAAATCATATCCATGACACATCAAGCTTCAGTGCAAGAGTTGGGTTTTATTTATTATGTTACCATTGACACAATCAGCAGAGAAACGAGACGTTGATGAAAGACAGAGAGAGACACCGGACTCAGATCTTATTGAAAGCTGCCACGTCGACACTCTGGACCTGAAATAGAGCAGAAAAGAGAGAAAAACCAACCCGGATTCAAACATGCCAGAGTTTTATTCATTACTTTCAGCCACATGATGTTAGCAAGTGCTGGAAATTTGTTCAAGTGTCTTAACATTTGCCGGGAGTACTTGGAGTTTGTGAGTTTAAGTCTAGGTGAATGTTAACTTTTGATTTGGGTACGCTTAAGAATAAAAAGTTTTTAAGACTTCAACACCTGCAGATCTCCTGATAAATCACAAATCTAGATCACGGTCATTACAGATGTTTAAAAACGTGCAGTACTTACGTAGTCCTCAAACTTGGTGATTTTTCCTCCAGCAGGTTCTGTTCCCACCTTGTCGTCCTCCACCACGCATGCGATCTGGAGCTTCTTGATGCCGTAACCCACAGGAAACAGTTTGGAGGTGCCCCATACGCAGGCCGTCAAACCTGCACCGAGCGACCACCACTCCTCCAGTCCCCATGTCGGTTTCATCGTCCCACTACAAAAAGGCGGGGAGGAGGGTGTAAGTCTCAAAAAACTTTAATTCATTTTTTGAAAGGATCCTGTAGGATTTGTTTTACTCAAAGTTCGCATCAGACTACAGGTTTGAGTAAATAGGATGGAGGATTTGGCGATGAATGCCGGGCTTCTTGGCCTTCCTCTCTGCGTACTCTTTCAACCTTTGCTCTTGAGGTTTTTCTGCCGCCGTCGTGGTTCTTCGTCGCTCCCAACAGGTCGATGTCATCGTCGTCTTCCTCCTCCTCTTTTACGGAGCG
>NC_040027.1:10593759-10631583 GCF_000972845.2 Larimichthys crocea | reverse complement strand
TCATCAGAACATAATTTGAAAAAAACGCTGCTCAAAAGATAAAAAAAGGACCTGCAGCTGCAATAAATGTTACACTAAAGAAACTTTCAATTAGAAGTACGTAATCTGCTGATCTGTTCACAGCTTCAAACGGAATAATTAACAGCAGGACGATTAGTGGTGGCACCTTAAATCATTTTGTGTACCTTAACAGTGAGAGAAAAGGCAGTAGGTTTGTTTAATGGTGCTATAAATGAACTTTCCAGTAGAAGTTGGTGCCAGCTGAAATCTTCCCTCCCCGCCTCTACGGCCTCTCTCTTTGGTCGCCCTCTTGCTTTCAGTTTTACGTTTCCTCAGTAGGACCTCTATCGCAGCATTTACTTCATCCAGTTCTGGTTCCTCATTCCGTCCCCCCTCCTTCATGCTTCAAACCCTCTGTCCACCCCTCAGCTGAAGAAAACCCCTGTGTAACAGAGGTCTGCTCAACCTCCTCCGAGCCAGCAGTCTCAGTTGTAAGTGCGCCCCTGTGGTGTCCCCCGGAAGCACCTCGCTGACATCCCAGCTCGAGTTATTAGAGTTCAGACATTAGTCTGCTTTTAGAGACTGTGTTGCAGACCCCGTTCACGTACTGCTTTTATCACTTAATTCTTATCAGCTCCACTGCTGAGATGGACAGGGCTGTGTGTGTTGTGTGCTCACATACGGGGTCTGCCTGGATTGATGCTTTGGTTCGGGGTCAGGAGATGTTTGCTCCGAGTAAACGCTCCTCTTGTTTTCGGTGCAGAGCAGCAGCAGTGCAGCGAGCAAGGAGAAATCGTCTCTCGCATCAAGAGCCTGGAGCGGAGAACCAGAGCCTACACAAAGGTGGTTTGTTTGTGGACATTTTAAGTGTCCTCAAGGCACTGTGGATATTTTTAAACTGTTAGTCAGCAAAGTAGCCACGGCAAGACGACCGCCGTCAGCCCTGTGGCCTCACCCTGTCTTTCTTGACTGAAGGAGAAACGACAGCAGCCAAGAAACAGGCAAAAAAAAAAAAACGTGAAAGACCCGAGAGCCAGTGTTTAGTTTTGTCCGTTCTGGGTCTTGTCAGAATTCATGTTATGATGACAAATCAAAACATTACTGATCCCAAACTAGTTTTACATGACTAACAAATCCAGTTTGATCTAAAAGAAACGATTTAATGCCGCACTGTCAATATCATGATTTTATTAAATGTTCATTAAACTGTCAGTAGATCAACCAGGCCAATGAAATCATGGACTTTTAATTGATTGTTTCAGCAGTCGATGTTAATGCTGTTAATGCTGAGATCCGGGAGACTCGGTTCATTTCACACGGCACACACTGGAAAGAAGACAAACCGCCTGGACAGCATCATGCAGTTACAGCAGTTACACAGCAGCAACTGACTAGGAAGAGAAAACCTGGCTCATTGATTGGCTTTCTGATCTTTGCCGCTGGATAGTCCGTTTGTAAGCGGACGGGAACGCACGTTTTCAGGCGTTACACATTTATTTGAACGTGTTCCTCTTTATACACAGCACTCTTACTACCATGAGGTTTTCCCATGTACGAGTTGTTGACTCTGCCCTGTTTCTTTTAGTGGTGGATGATCTTGAGGGGCTGCACTTCCAAACTGGAGTGTCGGGGAAGCCTTTTGGAGAAATCTCCTGCTGCTGTCACCCCGGCTCCCACTCCGTTCAAGTACCGTACACAAACTGAGTTCACCGAGATGTTTTATCCAATCGGCCGTCTTGTGTTTATAGTTTTATTGTTGCTCCAGTTGGTGTCAAACATAGAGTGAAATCTTTCCTCTGTTTAGGGCACTACCGTCCAGCAGAAGAGCAGCGCTCCTGCTACAGAGGAGGAGGAAGACGACGATGACATCGACCTGTTTGGGAGCGACGAAGACGCGACGAGGCGAGAAAACTCAAGAGCAAGGTTGAAAGAGTACGCAGAGAGGAAGGCCAAGAAGCCCGGCATCATCGCCAAATCCGCCATCCTATTGGACTCAAACCTGTGAGTCTGATGCTGAACTTGAGTAAAACAAATCCTACAGGATCCTTTCAATAAAAATGAATTAAAGTTTGTTTTTGAGACTTACACCTCCCCTCCTCCGCTTTTGTAGTGGGACGATGAAACCGACATGGTGAAGCTGGAGGAGTGGTGTGCGCGCGGTGCAGGGTTACGGCCTGCTATGGGGCACCTCCAACTGGTTCCTGTGGGTTACGGCACAAGAAGCTCCAGAGTCGCATGCGTGGTGGAGGTCGACAAGGTGGGAACAGACCTGCTGGAGGAAGAAATCACCAAGTTTGAGGACTACGTAGTACTGCAACGTTTTTCACATCTGTAATGACCGTGATCTAGATTTGTGATTTATCAGGAGATCTGCAGGTGTTGAAGTCTTAAAAGACTTTTAATCTGTGAATCGTACCCAAATCATAAGTTAACATTCACCTAGACTTAAACTCAAACTCCAAGGTACCTTCCGGCAAATGTTAAGACCATTTGAACAAATTTCCAGCACTTTGCTAACATCATGTGGCTGAAAAGTAATTGAATAAAACTCTGGCATGTTTGAATCCTGGTTGTTTCTCTCTTTTTGCTGCTTATGTCCAGGTCCAGAGGTGTCGACGTGGCAGCTTTCAATAAGATCTGAGTCCGGTGTCTCTCTCGTGCTGCTTTTCAATCACGCTCGTTTTCTCTGCTGATTGTGTCAATGGTAACATAATAATAAAACCCAACTCTTGCACTGAAGTTGATGTGTCATGGATTATGATTTGAAAAGATGACACATTTAGTGTTCTTGTCCAAAGTTTTAAAGGATCAGACAGGCCATACACTGACATGTGGATCCAGTGAAAGACTTCCCTGTCAGCCCTTTCTATTTCACAGTAGAAGATAGTTCTGTGGTCAAGGTACAGTCTCTGAGGAGGTGTCCTCTACAGTTTTTTATAAAAACTATTTTGCATGACGACCGACAAACAACTTTCATTTTCCTCTGTAGTCATGGTGTGGAAGCAGAAATCTCGCAGTGAGCGTTCACAGCAGACGGTACTTTTATGTCTTTGATAAGCAGCATGAACTAAAACCAAATATGTTTGGATCAGTTGGTTCCGGGTACAGGTGGTGTGGTGAGACACTGCAGGGAGAGAGGCTGGTTAAAGTTGGTGTTCAAGACGTGGACTGTCACCTCATAGAAGCATAGAAACGAGTGGAAGGAGCGTCCACATGGAAAAGGAGGCAACAACTCGACTCCACTATCAGTCTGATCTCTGATCACAGCTCAATGAACATTTGATACATCAAAATGTCACTAACTCCAAGTGTTTAATGTTGTGCATTACATGCGATAATGACAAGATACTCCCGTGACCATGGACCCAAACTCAAACCACCACCGACCCCTCTTAACACATCCTAATCAGGGGCGGAGTGGGACCGCCCACAACATTGATAATCCCACCTTTTCAGTCTTTTCGGTGCAACTGTGCAAGTCTTTAAACAACAACATACCTTGAGCCATGCAATGACTTAACAGGAATCAGTAGAGTGGACACGTTAAATACTATCAAACTTGTCATTTATTAACACTAACTACACTATAACACACTATTTAATACACACACTGCACCACTCAATCAATAAATAAATAATAAATACATATATATAACAATTAAACCAATTAATAAAATGTGAGGAGCCGTTTGGGAGCCGAAAGAGCCGGCTCCCACGGCTCCTCACATTTTATTAATTGTTTTTTATTAATTAATTATTATTTATTATTATTGCTGTTATTATTATTTTATATTTTAAATGTTAAAATTAAATTTTATTTTATTTTTGACATTGTAAAGCACTTTGGTCAGTGCATGCTGTGTAAAAATGTGCTATGAAATAAAACGTACAACTATTTAATTAATTTATCACCCAAAATAATGCAATAATGTAATAAATAAGGTCTCTCGTCTCCCTCCGTCGTGTTTGTCCTCCGCGACTGCTGTGGTGTGTGTGTGTGTGTGTCACCCCTGAATTTCAAATATTTTCTGTAGCCAACTGCATTTACAGTTGTAAAATCCCTTGTAACTCCCTGAAACCACCACAATGAATGCACTAACTTGCTTGAAGAACCACTCTGCTACACACAAGCAGACAGAACACCTATAAAAACCTAAGACAACACACCAACACAAAGTACTGAAAAAATGAGGAATAAATAACAGCACTCAGAAATGTGCTTTGGTAATGCCCACCACTGACATCTGGACAAATAAAACCAAAATGTTTTTGGTATACAGTGGTCCCCTTTTTATCTCGGGGGATACGTTTCAAAAAATACCCGCAAAAACGAAATCCGCGAAGTAAGTTTTACAATATTATACATGTTTTAAGGCCGTAAAACCCCTAACCACACACTTTTATAACACTTTTTACACGCATTTTGTACAGTACCCCCTAGCCAATCAGGACGCAGAACACATGTCGGTTCTCCCTTAGCCAATCAGCGCAGAACACATGCGCGTTCATACTGAACAGTACACTGTAAAAAAAGCGCAAAATTACACTAAATCTTTGCACCACACTCCTGTCTCGTCCCCCTCCTCTGCTCTCCTTCAGCGTTTCACCCCCCGCACCACCCCTGGGCGTATGATGATTAGTTGCACAGCAGCACGTCACACACACCCGTAGCCATGCCTAAAGAGAAAAGTTAAAAAAAACCCGGCTCCCATCGTTCATTTAAAACGACACATCACCACATCTGGGCTGAGCCTCTCCAGCATCTCTCGTTTTCGCGTGGTCACCTCAGCCGCTTCAATATTTTCAAGTGCGTCCTATGCGACTTTATGGCAATACTTTGAGAAAACTGGGAAAGTCGGCTCGAGCTTACTGCAGCGTGTGGACACGTGTTTCATCTCTTGTAACCACAAAAGCCCTGCAGTCATCTCTGGGTGGTATCAGCTGGGACTTATGATGACATGGCATCTTGTGACAGTACGGACAGCTCTAAAGGTAAGTTTATTCTTATTAATTATTATGAATCATCATCATCATCGTGTTATAAGAATAGTGCATTTTCCAGCGGCAGCTGTGCGGCAACGTGTGCGCACAAGGTTGTGAGTGGATGGAGAAGCTGCACGTTTGCGGTTGCAGTTAGGAATATAGTGGTAATATATGAGGCTGGAGTGTCTCATCAAATAAAGGCAAAAACAAAAACAAACGCCGGAGCTGTGTGAGTCGTTGCACTGCTAAAGAAAGTAGCTTAACACCGAGGATGACTTGCAGTTCAACACGAACATGGTTATTTGGAGTTATTATGCAATAACCGGCCAGGGGACCTCTCGCCGCACGTTTGCACGTGCTGAGCAGGTCCACATGGAGGGAGGGAGCTGGAGAGCTCACCCGCCTTCCTCCCTGTTGGTAGACCGAGCAGCTTCGGCTTTCAGCCAGGGCTGGGGCCACAGAGGTTCCTCCCGTCCTCTGATATGAGGAAGGAGGCGTCATCGTCATCCTCTGTGAGGCCAATTCCAGCACGTCTTCCTCGGGATAGGGCCTTGGCTTGGGAACCGGAGGGTGGCCGGTTCAAGTCCCACATGGAAAAATATGGAAGGTGGACTGGTAGCTGGAGAGGTGCCAGTTCACCTCCTGTTGAGGTTGGGAGGATTTGGGGGATTCGGTGGCTGGATGACTGGGACTGTGGGAGACTCTAATCTGAAGTGCAGTTAGATGGTCCTTTCTGAGGCTCACTATTTTGTTCACCACATGATTCCATATATAGTATTTTTAATGTAATCTAATGCTCAAAGTTTTGACTGGTATATGGAGGGAATGTAAATTCCAGCATGTGGGGTTTACAAAGGGTCAGGCAGTGGCGTCACTAGGCCATTTTAGGGGGGCTTCAGCCTATTTATGCAATACAAAGTGGCCAGAATATGAGTTTAAACCAATAACAATGAACGGTCATATTCACTTAAATATGATCATAAATCTCATTTCATCGGGTACGGTAGAGAGAGCCCTTCATGCGTCATCAACTGCATTTACAGTTGTAAAATCCCTTGTAACTCCCTGAAACCACCAATAATGCACTAATTGCTTGAAGAACCACTCTGCTACACAAGCAGCAGAAACACCTAAAAAAACCAAGACACACACACACCACACAAAGTACTGAAAAAAGGAGAATTAAATAACAGCACTCAAGTAAATGTGCTTTGGTAATGCCCACCACTGACATCTGGACAAATAAAACCAAAATGTTTTTGGTATACAGTGGTCCCCCTTTATCTCGGGGATACGTTCTAAAAATAACCGCAATAAACGAAATCCGCGAAGTAAGTTTTACAATTATATACATGTTTTAAGGCCGTAAAACCCCTAACCACACACTTTTATACACCTTTTTACACGCATTTTGTACAGTACTCCTAGCCAATCAGGACGCAGAACACATGTGCGGTCTCCCTTAGCCAATCAGGACGCAGACACAATGCGCGTATACGTACAGTACACTGTAAAAAAAGCAGCAAATTACACTAAAATCTTTGCACCACACTCCTGTCTCGTCCTCCTCCGCTCTCGCTTCGCGTTCTACCCCGCCACCCCCTGGGCGTATGATGATTAGTTGCACAGCATGCACGTCACACCCGTAGCCAATGCCTAAAAGAAAAGTACAAAAACCCCGGCTCCCATCGTTCATTTAAACGACACATCACCACACTGGGCTGAGCCTCTCCCAGCATCTCTCGTTTTCGCGTGGTCACCTCAGCCGCTTCAATATTTTCAAGTGCGTCCTATTGCGACTTTATGGCAAATACTTTGAGAAAAACGGGAAAGTCGGCTCGAGCTTACTGCAGCGTGTGGACACGGTTTCATCTCTTGTAACCACAAAAGCCCGCAGTCATCTCTGGGTGGTATCAGCTGGGACTTATGATGAAATGGCATCTTGTGACATGTACGGACAGCTCTATAAGGTAAGTTTATTCTTATTAATTATATGAATCATCATCATCATCGTGTTATAAGAATAGTGCATTTCCCAGCTGCAGCTGTGGCCAACGTGTGCGCACAAGGTGTGAGTGGATGGAGAAGCTCACGTTTGCGGTTGCAGTTAGGAATATAGTGGTAATATATGAGGCTGGAGTGTCTCATCAAAAAGGCAAAAACAAAAACAAACGCCGGAGCTGTGTGAGTCTTTGCACTGCTAAAGAAAGTAGCTTAACACCGAGGATGACTTGCAGTTTTCAACACGAAATGGTTATTTGAGTTATTATTGCAATAACCGGCCAGGGGACCTCTGCCGCGCGTTTGCACGTGCTGAGCAGGTAAACATGGAGGGAGGGAGCTGGAGAGCTCACCCCGCCTTCCTCCCTGTTGGTAGACTCGAGCAGCTTTTTCAGCCAGGGCGGGGGCCACGAAGGTTCCTCCTCGTCCTCTGAGATGAGGAACGAGGCGTCATCGTCATCCTCTGTGAGGCCAATTTCCAGCACGTCTTCCTCGGGATAGGGACTTGGCTTGGGAACCGGAGGGTGGCCGGTTCAAGTCCCACATGGAAAAATATGGAAGGTGGACTGGTAGCTGGAGAGGTGCCAGTTTCACCTCCTGTTGAGGTTGGGAGGATTGGGGATTTCTGTGGCTGGATGACTGGACTGTGGGAGACTCTAACTGAAGTGCAGTTAGATGGTCCTTTCTGAGGCTACACTATTTTGTTCACCACATGATTCCATATATAGTATTTTAATGTTAATCTAATGCTCAAGGTTTTGACTGGTATATTGAGGGAATTGTAATATTCCAGCATGTGGGGTTTACACAGGGTCAGGCAGTGGCGTCACTAGGCCTATTTTAGGGGGGCTTCAGCCTATTTATGCAATACAAAGTGGCCAGAATATGAGTTTAAACCATAATCATATGAACTGTCATATTCACTTAAAATGATCATAAATCTCATTTCATCGGGTACGGTAGAGAGAGCCCTTCGAGTGCGTCATGTACACACACATGCACATTTACAAACACTCATACACACACAATCCTATGTGTCAGAAAAGTTGTTTCATAAAATACACATCGTAGCCTCCTTGCGTCATGCTTGCGTCGACTATGAATTGGCCCTTACAACGTCGTGGTCCCCCGATCCCAAAATGTATAGTTTACCCACCTCTTTTTTTACCACTACATCCCTGCTCCCAACCTCAAGGGCACCTCGGCAGTGCCCAGGAGGTGAACTGGCACCTCTCCAGCTACCAGTCCACCTTCCATATTTTTCCATGTGGGACTTGAACCGGCCACCCTCCGGTTCCCAAGCCAAGTCCCTATCCCGAGGAAGACGTGCTGGAAATTGGCCTCACAGAGGATGACGATGACGCCTCGTTCCTCATATCAGAGGACGAGGAGGAACCACAGGGAGGAAGGCGGGGTGAGCTCTCCAGCTCCCTCCCTCCATGTGGACCTGATCAGCACATGCAAACGTGCGGCAGAGGTCCCCTGGCCGGTTATTGCAATAATAACTCCAAATAACCATGTTCGTGTTGAAACTGCAAGTCATCCTCGGTGTTAAGCTACTTTCTTTAGCAGTGCAATGACTCACACAGCTCCGGCGTTTGTTTTTGTTTTTGCCTTTATTTGATGAGACGCTCCAGCCTCATATATTACCACTATATTCCTAACTGCAACCGCAAACGTGCAGCTTCTCCATCCACTCACACCTTATGCGCACACGTTGCGCACAGCTGCAGCTGGAAAAAAATGCACTATTCTTATAACACGATGATGATGATGATTCATAATAATTAATAAGAATAAACGTACCTTATAGAGCTGTCCGTACATGTCACAAGATGCCATGTCATCATAAGTCCCAGCTGATACCACCCAGGAGATGACTGCAGGGCTTTTGTGGTTACAAGAGATGAAACATGTGTCCACACGCTGCAGTAAGCTCGAGCCGACTTTCCCAGTTTTCTCAAAGTATTTGCCATAAAGTCGCAATAAGGACGCGCTTGAAAATATTGAAGCGGCCCGAGGTGACCACGCGAAAACGAGAGATGCTGGGAGAGGCTCAGCCCAGATGTGGTGATGTGGTACTTTTCTCTTTAGGCATTGGCTACGGGTGTGACGTGCATGCTGTGCAACTAATCATCATACCGGGGCGGGGGTAGAAACGCTGAAGGAGAGAGAGGAGTGAGGACGAGACAGGAGTGTGGTGCAAAGATTTTTAGTGTAATTTTGCATGCTTTTTTTACAGTGTACTGTGTTCTGCGTCCTGATTGGCTAAGGGAGAACCGCACGTGTGTTCTGCGTCCTGATTGGCTAAGGGAGTACTGTACAAAATGCGTGTAAAAAGGTGTATAAAAGTGTGTGGTTAGGGGTTTTACGTCCTTAAAACATGTAGAATAATTGTAAAACTTACTTCGCGGATTTCGTTTATTGCGGGTTATTTTAAGAACGTATCTCCCCCACTGTATAACCAAAAACATTTTGGTTTTATTTGTCCAGATGTCAGTGGTGGGCATTACCAAAGCACATTTACTTGAGTGCTGTTATTTAATTTCTCCTTTTTTCAGTACTTTGTGTGTATGTGTGTTTATATAAATATAAAAAAATAAAATGTCAATAGCTGTCCTTTTTTTAAATGTCTATGCTTAGGTTTTTATAGGTGTTTCTGTCTGCTTTGTGTAGCAGAGTGGTTCTTCAAGCAAGTTAGTGCATTCATTGGGTGGTTTCAGGGAGTTACAAGGGATTTTACAACTGTAAATGCAGTTGGCTACAGAAAATATTTGAAATTCAGGGGTGACACACACACACACACACACAGCAGTCGCGGAGGACAAACACGACAGGAGGGAGACGAGAGACATTATTTATTACATTATTGCATTATTTTGGGTGATAAATTAATTAAATAGTTTGTACGTTTTATTTATATAGCACATTTTTACACAGCATGCACTGACCAAAGTGCTTTACAATGTCAAAAATAAAATAAAATATAATAACATTTAAAAATATAAAATAATAAAAAAAACAATTATAAATGTGAGGAGCCGGCTCCCAAACGGCTCCTCACGTTTATTATTGTTTTATTAATTGTTTTAATTGTTATATATATATATATATTGTTTTTTTTTTTTTTTTTTTTTTGATGAGTGGTGCAGTGTGTGTATTAAATAGTAGTGTTATAGTAGTAGTATAGTGTTAATAAATGACAAGTTTGGAAGTATTTAACGTGTCCACTCTCACTGATTCCTGTTAAGTCATTGCATGGCTCAAGGTATGTTGTTTTAAAGACTTACACAGTTGCACCGGAAAGACTGAAAAGGTGGATTATCAAATGTTGTGGGCCGGTCCACTCCGCCCCTGATTAGGATGTAGTTAAGAGGGTCGGTGGTGGTTTGAAGTTTGGGTCACTGGTCACGGGAGTATCTTGTCATTATAGCCAATGTAATGCACAACCATTAACAATTGGAGTTAGTGACATTTTGATGTATCAAATAGTTCATTGAGCTGTGATCAGAGATCAGACTGATGGTGGAGTCGACGTTGCCTCCTTTTCCAGTGGAGGCTCCTTCCAACTCGTCTTCTATGCTTCTATGCAGGTGACAGTCCACGTCTTGAACACCAACTTTAACCAGCCTCTCTGCCCTGCAGTGTCTACCACCACCACCTGTACCAGGAACCCAACCGATCCAAACATATTTGGTTTTAGTTCATGCTGCTTATCAAAGACATAAAAGTACATTTCGGCCAGTGAACGCTCACTGCGAGATTTCTGCTTCCACACCATGACTACAGAGGAAAATGAAAGTTTGTCTGCGGTCGTCATAACAAAATGTGTTTTTAAAAAAAAGTGAAAGAGGACGCCTACTTAGAGACTGTACCTTGACCACAGAAACTATCTTTCTATGTGAAATAGAAAGGGCTGACAGGGAAGTCTTTCACTGGATCCACATGTCAGTGTATGGCCTGTGTGATCCTTTAAAACTTTGGACAAGAACACTAAATGTGTTCATCTTTTCAAATCATAATCCATGACACATCAAGCTTCAGTGCAAGAGTTGGGTTTTATTATTATTGTTAACCATTGACACAATCAGCAGAGAAACGAGACGTGACGAAAGACAGAGAGAGACACCGGACTCAGATCTTATTGAAAGCTGCCACGTCGACACTCTGGACCTGAAATAAAGCAGAAAAAGAGAGAAACTCAACCAGGATTCAAACAATGCCAGAGTTTTATTCATACTACTTTTCAGCCACATGATGTTAGCAAAGTGCTGGAAATTTGTTCAAGTGTCTTAACATTTGCCGGAAAGTACCTTGGAGTTTGTGAGTTTAAGTCTAGGTGAATGTTAACTTTTGATTTGGGTACGATTCCAAATCTAGATCACGGTCATTACAGATATTTAAAAACGTGCAGTACTTACGTAGTCCTCAAACTTGGTGATTTCTTCCTCCAGCAGGTCTGTTCCCACCTTGTCGTCCTCCACCACGCATGCGATCTGGAGCTTCTTGATGCCGTAACCCACAGGAACCAGTTTGGACGTGCCCCATAGCAGGCCGTCAACCTGCACCGAGCGCACACACTCCTCCAGCTTCACCATGTCGGTTTCATCGTCCCACTACAAAAGGCGGAGGAGGAGAGGTGTAAGTCTCAAAAACAACTTTAATTCATTTTTACTGAAAGGATCCTGTAGGATTTGTTTTCACTCAAAGTTCGGCGTCAGACTCACAGGTTTGACGTCCAATAGGATGGAGGACTTGGCGATGATGCCGGGCTTCTTGGCCTTCCTCTCTGCGTACTCTTTCAACCTCTGCTCTTTGAGTTTCTCCGCCTCGTCGTCGTCTTCGTCGCTCCCAAACAGGTCGATGTCATCGTCGTCTTCCTCCTCCTCTTTAGCAGGAGCGCTGCTCTTCTGCTGGACGGTAGTGCCCTAAACAGAGGAAAGATTCTCACTCTATGTTGACCAACTGGAGCAACAATAAAACTAAAACACAAGACGGCCGATTGGATAAAAGCATCTCGGATGAACTCACGTTTGTGTACGGAACTGAAGGAGCGGGAGCCGGGGTGACAGCAGCGGGAGATTTCTCCAAAACGGCTACCCGACACTCCAGTTTGGAAAGTGCAGCCCTCAAGTCATCCACCACTAAAGAAACACGGGCAGAGTCAACAACTCGTACATGGGAAAACATCATGGTAGTAAGAGTGCTGTGTATAAAAGAGGAACACGTTCAAATAAATGTGTAACGCCTGAAAACGTGCGTCTCAGTCCGCTTACAAACGGACTATCCAGCGGACCAAAGATCAGAAAGCCAATCAATGAGCCAGGTTTTCTTCTTCCTAGTCAGTGCTGCTGTAACTGCTGTAACTGCATGATGCTGTCCAGGCGGTTTGGTCTGCTTTCAGTGTGTGCAGTGTGAAATGAACCGAGTCTCCCGGACTCAGCATTAACAGCATTAACATCGACTGCTGAAACAATCAATTAAAAAGTCCATGATTTCATTGGCCTGGTTGATTTACTGACAGTTTAATGAACATTTAAATAAAATTACTGAATATTTGACAGTTGCAGCTTTAAATTGTTTCTTTTAGATCAAACTGGATTTGTTAGTCATGTAAAATCAGTTTGGGATCAGGTAATGTTTGATTTGTCATTCATAACATGAATTATGACAAGACCCAGAACGGACAAACTAAACCCTGGCTCTCGGGTCTTTCACGTTTTTTTTTTTTTGCATGTTTCTTGGCTGCTGTAGTTTCTCCTTCAGATCAAGAAAGACAGGGTGAGGCAACAGGGCTGACGGGTCGTCTTTGCAGTGGCTTACTTTGCTGACTAACAGTTAAAAATATTCCACGCAGTGCCTTGAGACACCAATGTCCACAAACAAACCCACCTTTGTGTAGGCTCTGGTTCTCCAGCTCCAGGCTCTTGATGCGAGAGACGATTTCTCCTTGATCGGCTGCACTGCTGCTGCTCTGCACCGGAAACAAAAGAGGGAGCGTTTACTCGGAGCAACATCTACTGACCCGAACCAAAGCATCAAATCCAGCAGACCCCGTATGTGAGCACACAACACACAGCCAGTGTCCATCTCAGCAGTGGAGCCTGATAGAAATATAAGTGATAAAAGCAGCTACGTGAACGGGGTCTGCAACACAGTCATCTAAAAGCAGACTAATGTCTGAACTCTAATAACTCGAGCTGGGATGTCAGCGAGGTGCTTCCGGGGGACACACAAGGCGGCACTTACAAGCTGAGACTGCTGGCTCGGAGGAGGTTGAGCAGAGGGTCTGTTACACAGTGTTTTCTTCAGCTGAGGGGTGGAAAGAGGGGATTTGAAGCATGAAGGAGGGCGGGAAGGAGGAACAGAACTGGATGAAGTAAATGCTGCAGAGGTCCTACTGAGGAAACATAAAACTGAAAGCAAAGAGGGCGACCAAAGAGAGAGGCCGTAGAGGCGGGAGGGAAGATTTCAGCTGAGCACCAAACTTCTACTGGAAAGTTCATTTATATGCAACCATTAAAACAAACCTACTGCCTTTTCTGTCACTGTTAGAGGTACAAAACATGATTTAAGGTGCCACAATAATCGTCCTTGATGTTAATTATTCCGTTTTGAAGGTGAACAGATCAGCAGAGTGCGTACTTCTAATTGAAAGTTTCATTTAGTGTAATATTTATGCAGCTGCAGGTACTTTTTTTAAACTTTTGAGCAGGTTTTTCAATATTAATGTTCAGATTATCATCAGTAAATGTTTCCAAATGAAGCTTTAGGTGTGAAGATGTGAAGAGGAGGCAGATTCACAACAGAAATAAACAGATACAGCAACTCTGGCTGAGCTCCAGTTTGACGTTCATGGAGTTAACACGTGTCTTGAACACACGTCCTACATACCCGACCTTTAAGGCAACGTGTTGCACAGAGTAGGTCAAGTGCGACTTTGATTGCTCAGGCTGCACACACAGTAGTACAAGTGGAGAATGTGAGATAAGAGGTCAGATACGGCACGCAGCGTTCACTCACCCCTGCTAGAGATTTCTGGATGTTCTCTCGGGCTCGGGCAATGTCTTGCAGAATGGTGTTAGCGCCAACATCCTTAAAGAAAAACGAACAGGAGTCAACGTTCGACGTTCAAGTCGAGCTGTTTTTCCCAATCGTGACCCCCTGAGACTGTGTAGGTACCTGTGTTGGTTGCGTGGGGCCGTTCACGCGCTCATAAAAGCGTCTCTCTGCCTCGTCGTAGCGAGTTTTGTCAAACCAGATCTTCTCCTGGGCCAGAAAGTCCAATGAACTCATGGTGCTACAGGGGAGAGGACAAGGAAGGACAAGAGAGGGATGTATGAACAGGACACAGGAGGTCAGGGGAAAAGGACAAAAATAATGTGTATTACTACTTAAAGATCACCCAATGTGTGATTTATCTTTATCAGTTATTAGCTGTAAAATCTTAAATTGTATGATTATTTATCTACAATTCCCACAAATAGAACATCCCAACGCAACTGTGCAAACGAAACTTTAAATGAAGTTAAAGTGGCAAAAAACACAACAGTGGTTCAGACGGACGACAGTCATACAACAGACCTGAAGGAGAAAAGAACAAATGAACCAAGATGAATGAAAAAACAAACAAACAAGATGAACCAAAAGAAAAATGTTCAGGCATTCAAAGAAACAACAACAGAAAAACCAATGAAAGATAAAACTGAAACATCTGCAGCGGCTCCATTCTCCCGGTTTGGTCATACTTGTCCCTCAGTGGGGCGGCGGAGGCGACTGACGCCGCTTCCGGCCTCCGACCCTTCTTCACCACCACCTCTTCACGCCCACTGTGACCATGGAAACGGCTCTCCGCAGCGTCATACCGCCACTTGTCCAGCCACACCCGCTCGCTGTCGGGGTGGACGAAGTAGCGGACTCCGGAGCCCGATGCCGCCTCTTCCTTCTCGGGGACCTCGGCTGGCTCCTCTTCCTCCTGAATGGGGAGCAGAGCATGGAAGACCTCTGCTTTACCCGGTGGGACCACCCGTTTTTCCGCCGCCGCTGCTGCTGCCGCCACATCCTCATCTTCCTCCTCCTCTTCTTCTTCTTCTACAAGGCTTTGAGGGTGGTCGCTACTTCTGGTAGTGGAGGCACAGCTGGACCGTTTGGAGTTGTTACCGTACAGGTTTTGGTAGAAGGCTGCTTCGGCGCGGTCGTACAGCGGCTTCTCCAGCCACACATCTCTGAGCAGTTCCACGGGAATGCGGGGCAGCCCGTTAATCGACTGTCTATTGGTTGGAGTGGCAGCTGCTTCTTGGATGACGGGGGTTGCAGGAGTCGGAGCTAGAGACTGATAACCTTCGTCGGGCGTTCTGGGTGTGATGGAGCGGTTAGGCTGCAATGGGAGGTTCAGAGAGTTTGGAATGGACAGCATGGATTCTTCAACAAAGCGGCGTTCTGCTTGGTCAAAGGACGTCTTGTTCACCCACACGGCCTGAACGACATGGTGGCAGGCCACCTGATCGCCGTGGTGGCACGCCGGTCCTGAGGAAGATGGAGCCACAGCGGGTGGGGACTTTGAGGCTTTCCCTGGGGCTGAAGGTGAACGTTTGGATTGGGTGGTCCCATTGGAGGAGCTCGCCAACCAGGACTGGTAGAGGCTCTCGGCTCGCTCATAGAGGCTGCGCTCAAACCACACATTAGCACACTCGGACTGCAGGCCTATCAGCCCAGCACGGGGGTCAGGTGGCTGGGTGGTCTTTTTGTCTGGCTTCTCCTCATTCTTGGTCTTACTACCGTCGACCTTCCCCTCGGGGCGACTCTCGGGGTTGGATGAGCGTTTCTTGCGGCGGCGGCTTTTCCCGCTGCGCTTTCCATCTCCGTTCAAGCTGCCGCTCTCCGGGGACGACGACGCCGTCTCTCCGTTTCTTTGACCCGATTCGGCCTTGATCCTATACCCCAGTGATGCGCTCGCGGACCGGTCCGCCTGACAATTGCTGGGAGGCTGATCGTTCTCCGAATGATCCACTGCAGAGCACTGGGGGATCTTCTTAGACATCATCTTTGATCCGTTGCAGGAAAAAAGAGAGAATAACAGGTACAGGCTTTTGGATTAGTTAGAGAGACGCAGGAAGAGACACAAAAGGATTTATCTAACAGACTCAGTGTTTGACACTGAGTCATTCATTTTTACTAACACTGCAAATCAGAGTCTACAACACAAGCAGCATGCAGGAAGTTAGAGGACACCCATGCAGTTGAGCTAAAATGTTTAGTGGATGGAATCATGTTGTTTATGGTTTGTCAAGAGTTAGTATCGAGTGCAGAGTTAGAAGAGCGTCCAGCTGAGCCAGGAAGGGAAAATTTACTCCGGCTTTCACACTTGTGTGTGTGTAAACGTACGGAGTAGTTTCCATAACTGGGAAAGCTGTTTTGGTCTGTTCTCCGTGCGACTTCAAACCCCACCAGGAGCGTTTCGGCCTCCAGACTTTGTTAACTTGCTCTGATTTGGTCATTTTTGGTCATCGGAAATCGTGTATTCTCAGCGGGCGCTTCTGGTGGGTTTCCACTTCAAGTTTAGACTTTGACTAGGACGGCCTTGGCTATAGCGGTGCACGCGGAAAGTGACGCATACAAAATGAGGTATGTATGCTGCAGATTTTCATGTTATACTAGATTTTATAGATATGATTTGGATTTGCAGTTAGTGGGACTGCTTTGAAGTATATTTTTAACGTGCACTGCTATGATACGTATGGAAAAAAAAGCACAGCTATATTTAACCAGGTGGGCAAATCCAATTAATTAACTCCATATAATCCATTTAACAATAAAATGGCACAGTGAGCTTTCAGCAGTGCCATCATAATATTATAACATAACCTGCCGCTGTGTATAATAATGCAGTTTGTTCTTCTGAACGTACACAAATTAACAAATGATGACAATGACTTAATTTAGAGACAGTTGTACAGTTTTCTTTGTATTTCTTTTCATTTTGCACTTTGAAAACAAGAAACAAGACTTGACAAACCCGGACACGACACAAGAACATGCAAAAAAAGAAAAGAGATTGACAAGGCAAAATATATACTTTTAAAAAAATAAAACATGCTGACGGATCTGTGAAAACACTGACATGCTCATGCAAGCAAACTAATTAATTCAGCTTTGCTCTGTTAACAAACCACACACAGCACACACCATGCCGTATTGTATGACATAACATTATTCTGTTGCTTTACAGGAAATGCGTTCCCATGAACGGTCCCAACATGTGGACGTCAGTAATGTTTGTCAGTGTTTATTCAGGAAGGCATTTCCTGTTTCATGTTTATTCGAAAATCTCATTCGAGCTCTGAACTCACCTTCCTCGGTAAAAAGGTGTCGAGCTTAAACTAGTGTCAAAGTCAAACGCTCGATGCGTTCTTTTCATCCAGTTAACCGCAAGCCATTGGAAAAGAAAGTGAACAATCACCACCTCGCACATGAAAAAAAAACAGTCAGACTGAACCACTACACAGGAAACGGGGAAAGAGTCAGCGTTGTAAGGAATACTTACTCGTCAAATTCTGAAAGCAAGATGAAGGGAAAGAAGCTCCGTGTTAAATACCCGACATGAAACTCTGCCTCTCATATTAAGCAACATCTTGGATGCATCCCAATCTGCTCCTGAAGCATTTAGGGTGCAGTTTATTTTCCTCGTCGTCATCAAAAAAAAAAAGAACGTTTGCTGCCCTCCCTCGAGCCAAATCAGCCGCTGAAGCACGTTAGTGGCGACAGCCAAGACGACAGATTAGATGACAGGAGCCTCGTTACAGAAAGTCTGAAACCTTATCTCAGTTTTGGATGACATTATGGAAACATTGTGTTTATGTCCCGTCTGATCTAAGCACAGGGATTTAAGCTATTAAAAGAAGCATCCTAACTGAAGAAGTTAGGATGCTTTTCTCTTCACACGCTCAGCATAAAACCACACGTGAGCTCATGTTTAAAATCATAGATTGTCTTATGTTCAATGGAAATTAGTTGCCAACTGAATCTGCTTGATACATCGAGCTTGTGAGCAGCTGTCGTCAAGGATACAGGGAGCGTCGGGGCGATGGGACGAGCGCCCGATCCAATAACCAAGCTTACAAGTTTAGTCAGGACTTCTTAAAAGGTTCGGGCTGTGGGATTTGGTGACACCTAGTGGTGAGTTTGCAGATGGCACCCGCTCTATCCGAGCCAAATTCACATAAAAATAAAAAGGTTGATATCTAGATCAAGGTTTGGTTTGTCCGCTCAGGGCTACTGTAGAAAAAATGACTGTTTTCAGGCTGATGGAAACATACTAACACATACTGTATTTCATATTACAACACTGGACCTTTAAGTTAAGCTGAAGTAGGAGGTCTGAGATGGGACAGAGCACAGCAGGAGGAAGACAGGATTATTATTCTGTAACGAGGCCCCGGCTCGCCTGTGTACGCAGACCGTAAGCCATGCACAGCATCTACTGACAGCACGTCCCTTAAAACACTAAAAAACAAAACAACAGCACTGTAGGTCGATCTCTCCGTGCTCCACATCTGTTCATACTGACTTAACGAATATTTGATTTCCTTTAACAGCTGGATAATAGAGGAGGAAACTATTTTAAGCAGCACATGAATACACATTTGGTGCTGCTGTGAGTATTTCTGGCAGCGTGTGTGTGTGTGTGGGATTAACTAAAAATAAACTAGACTGTGCATGTTAATCATAATGTAGAAGAGGTCACAGAGGGCACGGTGTGGCTAGTTTAGTACTCTGAGGACAACAATGGAGCTGTACTGCACAGACGGGTCACACCAGGGCGTAGATATGCAGATAGCTGGGTTAGTTTTGACTTAAACGTGAGATCCGATGATGATAAAACCTTCAAACGTTTAATTACAACCTCATATTTACAGCAGGGCTGCTGTTTTTACACCGAGTCATCCTGTTACAGCTGATTTCTTTGATGCAAAAACACTTAAAATGACTCATCCGTTATCTTTGTGCCATTTTTAATCAAATATGCACATCCATCCCCATGCCGTCACCTTAAATAACCTTTGCCAAGTGTGCACAATCCTGCTTCTTACAGCCAAATATCCTTTAATTCATTCATAATGTTTTCTCCTATTGATGCCCTATGGGGGCAGTTCATACAGGGGCAACAGGGGCAGATGCAGTGCACCACCCCAGGATGGGTGGGGGTGCAGTACAGCGTGCTGTGCGTGCCAGACGCTTGACTTACCATTCATTCATTCATTTAAACACACGTATAAATCCTTATTTCAGCACTTTATCTCACATTTTAAACACATCGGACACATTGTCTTTGTCTGTGATCATCAGTGTGTGTTCAGTGAGATCCCAGCAGCTTGTTCAGACTCCAAACTCTCATTAAAAGCTGACAAACGTGTGATTTCATGCAGAAACAGGAGCTGTCATCATTACGAGGTGTCGCCCTGCTGCTAACCTCTTAGCCGGCTTCAAGTAGCCGCTCGGCGTTTGACGCGACGCCGGAAACAAATCATGTTTGATTTTAAATGTGACAATAAAAGCTTCACTTTGTTTTTAAATTCTGTTTTATATAAAATGTCAAAAAGAAAACACAGCGGCCACAGGAGCCGGTGTCCACCCGGCGTGACAGCCGCGTTAGCCGAGCTAACCTAGCCGCTAGCATCGGCTAACACACGCCGACTCCCTGCTTCCTGCTGCCCGGCGGAGCGGTCACCAATCCCGGCGTCAGGACGCCCGAATGAGCCCCCCCCTCCCCTCCGTTCCCTGGTGCTAACCCACAAGAGTGGCACAGTCAGTGTTCACGTTACTTACTGCTGTTTGCTGTCGTCTTGTCGGTGTGAGATCAGGCCGGTGGATAAAACGTGTGTGCTGCTCCAAAGAGAGTGACGAGGAGGAAGGAGGGAGGAGGTGGAGGAGGAGGAGGAGGAGGAGTGAGGAGGTGGAGGAGGAGGGAGGAGGAGGTGGAGGGATGAATCATTAATGTTACCACGTTTAACAAAAGTAAAACGAGCTGGGTCAACTGTGACCTCCTTAAAACAGAGATTTATTAAACCAACCTTTGTCCCTGTGTGACCAGCTCTGACTTTAGTGTGGCTGTAAAACTCATTTCCACATTTTACAGAAGACAAAAGCAAAAATCTTTTGGCTTCGCTTTGGCCCAAATCTGGCTTGTCATTATGGCAAGGTTATGGGTGGATGTCTAGAAAAGCCAGAATCATACCAAAAGGGAGCCAAAATTCACCCAAAACAAAGTGTGGACTTCCAAAATATAGTCATAAATGTCCAAGAAGAGCCCCAAATCAGCTGTTCCCGCTCGGACCCAAACATGCTTTAACTCAGCCATATGTTGCTGGCGCCTCCTTATCTATTATGGATAACCCTAATCATACCACAGTTAAGCCAAAAGGCTTTCTTAATGCCAAAAATGCCAAATGTATGCCATAATACAGCCAAGATATTTGCTATCTGGGGGGATTTCAATCACATCTCATGATCTTCATCAGCCCAGTTCATCCTAACAGACAGCTGGACCCTTCCACATGTCGATGGAGATCAGTATATATATATAATCAAAAAGCTCCAAAACTGCTGCTAAATGGACCTTGTGTTGGGATTTAAAAAGAACCAGCAGGTTACTGTAGTCCAGAGGTGTCAAATGTACGGCCCGCGGGCCAGAACTGGCTCCCTGAAGGGTCAAATCTGGTCAATGAGACAAAACTAGAACTTCTACAAGCCAGGAGGGCTGCTGCAGTATGTAGGCGTCACCTGAAAGGAACATGTAAATAATGTGTTTATTATTTTAAATGATGGACGTATTTCTAGTCTCAGACTGCTGTATTGTTACTGCGTTGTAGAAAATGACAATAAACATATTGTAAAAAGAAAAAAACTGCGTTCCAGGCTCGCACATGAGCACTTAAATAATATTCTCATCTTGAATTTCTTGATTTTGTTTTCCTTCAAACTGCCCAAAATATTCATTATTTAGGATGATATAAACCAGAACAAAGCAAAAAAACCCTAAAGTACTGAGTGTTTGGCTTTTTGCTGTCATGAATCTGTTTTTCAACGTGATCTGTGTTTGTTCATATTACTTCTACTCAGTGAGAATTAACTAAAACTCCAACAAACAGAAGGCGACGATGCACAAAGCTGGTTCACATGACGCTTTATCGAAGAATCATGAACGTTGTGTTATACACAAAACCATAAAGTACACCTGGGACACAAACTAGCAGCAGCAGCAGCAGCACAAACACGATCATCCTTTAATGATCCCAAATTAAAGTTTTATGCTTCATTTGATACTATAATTTAATAGAATTAAATACATTCACACGTTTCACATCCATTCCCCACACACATGCACAGAACAACCCAATCGTGGCTCATAAGGCAGGTTTGGATTTCGTAGCTGTAGATCCGTGGACTGGTCACAGCTGTGGGTGTGTTTCTAATTCGAGTGACGTCTTGTCTGCATTTCTGCCTCGATCAGAAAGGACTGGATGACTTGGTGTGCACGTAGACGTAACCATTCTCTCAAATAAGTCACAGGATCAGATCATTTACTTGTTAGTGTCAGGATTAAGTCGATATCTCCTTCTTGCTCGTAACAAATTGCTCCGGTCGAAGAAGAAAACGGGTCAGTTAAATAGAAAAAGGCGCTGTCTGTTCTGTCTGTGAGCCACAGAGGCTCGAATAAGATCCATGGAGGTTATTTAAAAGGCAAACAGCAGCTGTCATTTCCTGCTTCCTGCTCCTGCTGACTTCCGGCCGAGCTCCCGGGCTCTCTCGGTGGCAGATTCCACGGCGCTCATGGTCGCCGCCCTCACGCCGCCCTGTTCCAGGGTGTGGAGCCCGTAGATGGTTGTTCCGCCCGGGGTGCACACCTCAGAGCGGAGCTGAGCTGGATGCTTCCCAGAGTCACGTAACAGTCTCCCAGCACCCTGCAACGCGAAGAATAGAAACTAAATCAATGACAGCTTGGTTCAGAAATCATGAAGTGTAAAAGATTAAACGGTACGCCCAGCTATGCTAAAACTGCTGACACACAGTAAGACTGACCAGAACAGTCTGAGAGGCGATGCTGTGTGCCAGAGCACTGGGCATTCCCATTTTCACAGCTCCTTCTGCCAACGCTTCAGCAAACAGATACACCTGCAGAGAGGAATCACATGCATCAGTCATTATGTGCACAGCCCAGCCCACACCTGTGGTTTGAAATGTGATTACAGCAGTTTCAGATTTTAAAGAGTCATTTAAACTGTGACATGATAAGAGCATCAAATCCAGAGAGATGGAAGTGCATCCGAGTGAGGAGGAACAGCTTCGTACAGACAAACCTGCTCCCCTGTTGGAAGGCCGTGCCTCCAGCGTACGGGACTGTTGCCACAGCAACTCATGCAGTGGTTGTTGATGTGCTAAACAGTGTTCAGGTTAGCGTGTTACAGTAAGAAGAGAGGCTGACTCAGCGTCCTTTGAGTTCATTTAAAAAAAGACTTCAAACTTCCTTGAGATGAGTCAGTTATCATATAGAGGAGAAAAATGTGTCTGCAGAGTTCATATTTTGTCATTTTGTCTTGCTGAGACTGACTGGATCAGTATTTTCACCGAGGATTTGATGTGGACCAGTAGACCAAACCTAAGCATACAAATCCTGGGATACTCACAAAAGCGACTCCGCTCCCGCTCAGTCCGGTGTGGATGTCGATCCAGGCTTCAGGTCCCTCCTCCACCAAACCACAGCGGTGCAGCAAAGAGCGGAGCAGAGCTCCGTCTTCCTGTTTGGCGTAGGAACCCCGTGCGAACAGGAGAGCGCCTTCCTGAACCAAACACGGGAGATTTGGCATCAGCCTGATGGCGACTGAGTTCTCTGGCAGGAGCTTCGGATGGAGAGAGAGAGAAACAGAACGTGACTTCGATCACTCCAGAACAGCGCTGAGGTTTAAAAACACTTCACGTGGTGTAGGTCGCTCACCTCTTCCACTGTTGACAGAGTCACTCCTGCTGCAACAGACACGATGATGTGTCGGTCAGTGACGTGTTGTGAGATCTCATTGAGAACTAGTGGAACCAGGTGAGGTTTGACTGCTACAAAAACCACGTCCGACCCACAGACCACCTCGACGTTGGAGTGAGTGACGGAGATCCCGAGCTCCTGAAAGACAACAGGAGCAGTGTTAATAACCCGAAGCACTTTCAGTTGGCCGTGTCTATTTACAAAAACTCTCATGGTCTTGATTTTTCCCCCTCAATCTCACAAACTTCCTTTAAGACCTTGTGGGAACTGTAAACATTCTCCGGTTCCAGCTACACCAGCGTGAGATTTCATATTTTCCTCTTTGGTCAGACAAAACCAGAAATTTGGAGACGTCCCCTTGAGCTCTAGGAAACTATGACGGGTCGTGATGGTAATAGACATGCTGCAGGACTCCGTAGAAACAAGGTCAGCATTGTGTTAGATTGGTTAACAGGACGACCGTTCACGAGGAACCCGATCTTACAAACAGTAACCATGATCCTGAACAGTCCTGCGATCCAACCCATCCTACTGAGAGCTGACGGGAAGGCAAAGGAAGAAGGTTTGTGCAAATTTAAGAGGAAAATTCAAGCATTTTTCAGGCACATTCAAGATACCCAAACCAAACATTTTCAGACTTAAAATATTTCTGCCAGGTTTGGTTGAAAATCAAGAATTTCTCAAGGAGAAAAGTCAAAAAAATTAAGCATTTTTCAAAACTTTCAAGTCTCTGTTCGAACCCTCAAAGAAGGGTAGAAGAAGTACCTGAAAGCGTCCCAGGTTCTTGGAGGAGGGTGCGCTCACTTTGACATTCACAGGTAGAACATTTCCTAAAACGAGAACACACAGTTAACACCTTTACTTCAAACATCTCTGCTCTGTTCAAACAACTCTCTCCAGACTCACCAGACAAGATGCCCTTTGCGATGCCGAACGCCATGTTCCCCGCCCCGATGAAACCGATCTTCAGCTGCGAATCCATCTCAGGGTCCATTTTGATCTAAAAAAAGGAGAGAACGGCTTTGAGTAGAAACATCGACAACGAGCTAAAAACGCCTAAAAACTGGGATGTGACTCACAGGACGACCTACGACACGTTCCCCACAGCAACGATGGTATCACACATTATCACACAGCTCGAGTCTGTTATGTACGAGAACACTGCAAGACGATTAACGCAATTAGTCGATCAATAAATAAATTATTCTGCCACTATTTTGATAATAGAATATATTTTGTTTTGTTTTTTATGTTTGGTTTTAGATCATGGAATAAAACAAGCAATTTGAATACATCACCGTGGCATGACAGAAATTATAAATCACCATTTCACTATTTTCTGAACAAAATAAACAGAAAATCATCTGCAGATAATCATTTATCGTTTAATAACTAAATATAACTGAGATGTCACTGCCCCGATATGGTGGCAAAACTCAGCTATACCTTTATCAAATGTATTAGATGTTTTCACTTTAGCAGATTGTGACGTACAGGTGAGACAAAATCTAAAACAGTGTGCACAGTCAGAGCGTTTTATCAGTGAAGCCTCAACATGTGCAAACTGTACGTGCCACAGTTCACGTGCAGATTATCCCTCAACATGAAAAAATATAAAAACGGACACGCCTGGCACTTAATCCATGATCCATGCGCTCTCAACACGACACCACATATCACGAGTTTTGCGATTTAGTACAACTGTGCTGTACAATACGTGATTCTGTGTCAATAGCACGTGACGAGAGACTATTGGTGCGAATGCATCAACACCATACGGCGACAGAGAGACGCACTGCGGCTGCTGACTGCGTCTACGCGCACACGAGAAACCGGATTACTCGCAGTAATCAGGTTAAGGCAAGAAATCAGATAACATGTTAAATCCTGGTGGACAGTTGGTCAGTAATCAGATTTCTCCCCCTCGCTCTCATAACTGCAGCCAAAGCATCTCTTGTCTGTGCTCAGTCTTCTCATCATGCAACAAATCCTGAATTAACTGAGGTTAAGTATAAATTTAGTTAAATATTTAACCTGCACTTTGCTCTTTAACCCAGTTAACTTTGCAGCAGAAAAACCAGCGACGTCTGCAAGGAAATCAGATTTCTCTCTCGAGCTTTGAAAGCTGATGTTTCAGACAGAAGACTGCTGCAACTGGAGTAATCAGATTCCTCAAAAGTACCTACAGTATGTAAAGAGAACACAGCTGATCAGTGTTGCCGTCTCCAACTTGTCAAATGTGATTTAGACTGCTCGAAGACGCCACTTTGGGCTCTGAGAAGTCGTGATGGACATTTTATAGACTATATAAAACATTTACAGATGAAACGAAGGCAGGAAAAACGCCACATGCTGACAAATATATCAAGAAAACACTTGTGTAAGATCACATGTTGCTGAAGCAATCACTTTCAGTCGCCAGTTTATTAAGTCTGAGGTAAAGCTAACGCACTTTAATGCAACAAACCTGCAACCTGTCTTCATGAACAGTTTACGTCGGTTTATTGTTGTAACGATGTTGATTTAACTTTATGGTCATTTTGCAGGCTATAGTTTATGATGCTGTTGAATTTTTCTCAATTATTTTGAAGATTTTACAGGCGCCTCACCAGACTGAACATCCAGGGACTGGATATACTGTTCACCTCAACAACAAACTGGACAGGTCGTCCTGTCCAAGAAGGGTCAAAGTCGTCTCCACTTACAGAGGAGACCGAAGTCCTGTGTGCAGGACTCTTTAAAACTTTCTACGACACTGTGGTGGCATCTGCATTATTCTATGGAGTCGTCTGGGGACAGAAAAAGACTCAAACTGGTCAACAGGTCCAGCTCTGTCCTGGACTGTCCCCTAAACTCCATGGAGCAAGACGGGGGAAGAGGAGGAGGATGTTAGCAAAGCTGACAACTCCTCTCATGTCCTGCATGGTGAAATCCTGCAGCTCCTTCATTAACAGGCCCTGTTTACACGTACACGGGTATTTTTAAAAACAGAGACATTTCCCTTCGTTTGTACCTATCTTTTACACGCAAACGGTGAATTCGCCTCTGAAAACGAATCTTTCTAAAAACTCCGGCTAGAGTGGAGATTCTGGAAAACTACGGTTTTGCGTTTGCGTGTAAATTGAGATAAACAGAGTTTTAGGCAGCTGATGCGCTAAAAGTGCGACCAATGTTTACTTGTTGCTATGACGATGATCATGGAAGCGTTCAGAGTAGCAGTCGCATTTCTTCTGGTGCAAACACTTTTCATGTGTTTGCATTTGCATACACCGCTGATGCATCATGTCGATGACCAGAGACGAATGACGGCTCGGAGGTCAGCAATTTTGCCACTTCTCCCACCTATTCAAAGACCCAATCGCCGTCACCGCCAACGTCGCTGGTTTTGGGTCCGACCCGGGCGGACTGCTGTCTGGTGGGATAATTTTGAAAATGAAGTGATTGTGGCGTGAAAATTTTAGGATGTCGCGGTCATCACTGTTGGTACTCTCCGACTTTACTTTACTCTCCGAAGCTTGATAGCGTTTTTATGCGGGTTGATAAACAAAAACTTTTTTGAAAACGATGCTATGTGCACGATGTTATTTTGGAAAACGGAGGGAGGGAAATATTCGTTTCTCAACATACCCGGCTATGTGTAAACGTAGCCACAGACTGCTACTCCCAGCATGTGTAAGAAGGAGTGCTACCACACACTCGTCTGTGGCTTTGCAAATCATTTTCCAGCTCACCACCAAATATTTGCAAGTTATCTCCGAGCAGATTGCAGGTTATTGGGCAGATAGGAGTGCTGCCGCACCACAAATCACCCCTCTGGCACATTAAAGATACCAGACTCTTCATGACTTTGACTGAAGGGTGGCCGGTTCAAGTCCAGTATGGACCAAAGTAAGACGGGTGCCAGTTCACCGCTCTTAGGGCACCGCTCTGGCTGCCCATCACGCCACCATCTCTCTGCACATTTGCATGTCTATGAACCCTTTATCTGTGGTTGTATTTCAGGTAGAAATGCATGTAAGCCCCTTCGAGGGATCAATAAAGTGTCTATTTTATTCTATTTATGAGTAATTTCTGTCATATCTGTACAGGAGCTGGATTTCTTATTAAAGTCTATCTTTATGGAGGTCTCCTTGCATTAGATCATTACAACCCAGAGGCATGTCCACATGTAGTCACACAGTCTGGTGAATGAATGCATGCATCTATAGACAACACACGAAAAAAGAAATGACAGCATGATCTAATGACACATCGCATCCACGGACATCACCCCTACAATTAAATCCAGGTTCTGAGCGGACTTGTCCGGGCAGGGCTGCGGCCAGTGCAGCACGGACGCGTCTCCATCCGAGTCTTCCGTCCCTTCGTCGTGAATCCGGTCCGAGTTGACCCCGGCTCCGACCAGACTAGGGTGTCTGGACTCCATGATAGCCACCATAGTCTTCTCATAGCGCCACCAGCCCTGTATTTTGGTCGGCGCCGGGGAGTCGGGCTCTCGCTTACATTTGTAATACGCGCTTTTGAGAAGTTTCCAGCGGAACTTCAGCTGGTCCACGGACCTGTGATAACCGGCCGCCGTCATTCTCCGGTGCGCCACCTTGAACAGTTTGTTATTCCTCACTTTCCTACCGTCTAAGCACTTCTTCATGTCCAGCTCCTTGAGGATTTCCAGAAACAACTCGGTCTCCTTCACGTCCCAGTTTTGCTTCTTGATGCCGGGGTCGTCCATCGCCGCTGCCGCCCTCCTCCGTCCGGCTAGCAGACGTTAGCCTAACGGCCGTTAGCCCAACGGTCGAACGCTCGTGCGTTCGCTCGTTAGTTCGCTCGCTCGCGCGGGGCTAGGTTGCTAATTAGGCGTTAGCATGTCCCGACAGCTCCCGCTCAAACTTCAGCTCGACAGGTCGATTAAAAATAATTTAATACATCCCGCACTTTTAATAACCCGCCCCGCGCGCGTGACTGCTCCTCCTCGTTTAGGTAGCTCGCGGACAGCTACAAAATAATCCAGCACGAGATTAGATTAGAAACACAACGCACGTGCCTCCGTCTTGTTGCCTGGACGACCATAAAATAACACGGAGTGACACAAACACGCGATGCTGTGGGATGTTTATTCACCTGGTGCTGATGATGATGAGGTCCAACGTTTAGTAAAGCTCAAGAGTTTAATTTAAACCCGAGTGGTCCGGTCCGAGCATCTACACAACAACACCGAACCGGAGTGTGTGTGTGTGAGTTCTGGTGAACTATCTTTTTTTTTTAGGTGGGTTTGTTTTTATCACTCTTGTTGCTGCTGCGCCAGGTTGGGCGGTACACACACACACACATTCCACGCGTTTATTCAAGCACCGTAACTCTTCTGTCTCAGCGGTGACTTAAATCAAACGCACCCCTCATGTCCTCCAAAAATGCGAGTAATTCATTGGTCGGTTGCTCGCCGTGTAGGGAGGGGGAGCTGCGGGACATGCGGGACATTTAGCGTCATTCCGATCAGCTGTGTGCGGGAGAGGAGGACTCTGCTGCAGAATTAGACAACAGGTACATGATTTGGACATATTTACGTGTGTGCATTTAGAAATGTAATTAATTTTATTATTATTGTTATTTTTCTCTCACGTGTTGCTGCAAAAAGTTTGTGTTTTTAATTATTTCTAGTCTGTAATGAGTTTTTCTTGTGTTTCTCTGGTTTTCTGACGCCCCCTGATGTGCATTTGTCTCCCCTGAGCTTAAATCAGAAGGGAATTTAAATATTAAGGAGCCTTATTGCAGATTTATATCGGCCTAATTGCATTTTTTTTAACACAAATCTTGCTGCCTCTCTCCTCACCTTGTAAAACAAAGTAAAAATGTTAATTTTAATTTGACTTAGTGGAGGTTTGACAGTAGGAGGCTTGTGCAGCAGTGGCAGGCATGCCTGGGCAAGCCTCAGTGTGATCTTCATCCATCATACATATGAATGAAAGTTTTATTATTATGTCATGCAAACACTTATATTCAATATGCATGAACTCAAAGGACACCCTATATACACACAAGCCTGATGTTTGTAGAGAATGATGCATATACATCAATCATTCAAGTAATCATTTAAAACATATTGGCTGTTTTTAGCGCCATCTAGCGACACCATCGTGGTTACTACACCTCATGTTGAGTCTTGGAAAGAGGTTTTAATATTAGGATTTCTGATTTATGTGACATTACACATCCACCAAGTCACAGACACGAAGGGAGAAGGTTTATATCTTTATTACACCTAACCAGCTGCAGATGTCTGACTCAAACTGTAGTATAAGTACTACTGGTGGTACGCAAGCTCCCTTGGTACATGTAGGAATCTCTGAAATATATCTATTTTTAAGTTAGAAACATTTAATACTACCCTAACACCTTGTTTTGATTAATAATGATTAAACTATTAAAATAAGTTTTTGCATTTCCTGTAATATTTTGCTTCAATGATAGTAAGAGGAGGTAAAAAACCCCCACTGCAATCGTGGCTCCAAACGTGGAATATTCTGAATAAACCCGCCTCTTGTAAAGTGTCTGTAGCTGAACAGAGCCGGCCTTTGCTGTCATGATTGTGGTACATGGAGAGACGTTGTTTGAGAAACGCTGGTAGATCATTTAAGATCACTCATATTTGTCTAGAAAAGTCAGAAAGTAACAGTATTGGGAAACGGTTTGTTCAGAGTTAAGTAGAATAAATACTAAGATGAAGTACACAAGATCCTAAATAACAACATGAGCAAAGGAAAAGAAGTGCATCTGTCTCCAAACAGCTTCTCGTTGTTGCAAATCTCTTGCCAATAAAGATTGAAGTGACTTCATTATGCGTCTTGTGTTGCAGACATGGGCCGTCTCCTGATCCACCACCTCTGCTTCCTGCTGCTCTGTCAGTGTCCTGCAGTCAGTGGCCTGTTTGAGTGGATGAAGCGGACAGAGGCACCTCCGGCAGCTCCTCCACCTTCTCCAGCAGCAGCAGCAGTCCCGGCACTTCTCGCGAAGGATGCTCAGTTTGAGATGGTTACTGCCGATGAGAAGTTTTTGGCCGAGGCAAATCACATGGAGATCAGCCCGTTGGACAGCTGCCATTACAGGGTAAAGTTCAGACGTTCAGGGGTTCTCTGACACAGTAGACTCACAGTAACTGTGTTACATTGTTGGTCCACTGGTTTGAATAAAGCACTGTGCTCTGTCGTAGGTGGTTGCCCGTCTGAAGGCGAGCTGTCAGAGCCTCTCAGAGGAGCAGCTTGCCAAGCTCGGTGTCGTTCTGTTCAACTGCCAGGCGGAGAGCGAAGGCCGCCAGACCTTCCCGTGCACTGAGGAAATGGTAAAAATGATAGAAGCTTTCCAAAATATGTGTGTGTTTTTGATCTTTGTGGAGCCATTTCTGATTTCCTTTTGGCGTTTCAGTCTATAAAGGAGTGTACAGCAGACATGGATTCAGACACGTGGAACGCTTACCACATCGTGAGCAACAGAGCTCGCTCCGTTTGCTACGCGACCCGCCAGCAGCTCTTCCGGCGGAGAGCTGAGCACACAGTTAACACTCTGATCTCCACGGCCACAAGCCAGCTGGATGCAATGAAGGACCTGAAGGCAGGCCAGCTGGAGCTGAAGGAACTGACTGCAGCCTCCTTGGAGAAGGTGCTGGACGGTCACAGCGCTCTGCAGGCCCAACAGGGGAAACTGTACGAGGGCCAGGAGCACATGGAGAGTTCACTGAGGGACAACCTGCAGCGTCTCAGCCAGGAGAAAGCCCTCATCGCCTCCGGACAGGAGCTGGTGGCACAGCTCATTCAGGGCATCACAGAGAAAATGGGTGAGAGCTTTCATATTTCATATTCAAAATTTGGTATGCTTGGTATATTTGGCCTCCTGTGTTTACAACGTATCCTCATATTTTAGAGAATGTGAGTGAGAATCTGCAGATCCAGGGCTCAGAGGTACAGGACAGCCACAGTGCGATTGTTAAAGACCTCTCCGATGTCAGACACCAAGCTCAGGACATCTACCAAAAAATCGGTGATCAAAACAAACTGTGACACATTTTAAATTCATCAGTTTAGTTCAAATCGGTTCTGATTTTTCTGTCTTTTCCCCCGTGGTGGATCAGACCACAGCATGTCGGAGTTTCTGCAGTACCAGGACCAGACCTCACAGTACTACACTGACCTGATGAACAAACTGGAGCGCATGAACAGCACCCTGGGATTCATGCTGCACTACCTCGATAACATGCAGAGCCGGATTGAGGAAAGGCTTCACATGATCCAGGGCTACCTCGGCTGGGCAGGTGAGACCTCAGTCCCACGGGCGCGGTCACCACGTTTGTCCAGCTTTGTAAGATTGTCTGCTAGAAAAGAACAAAGATTTATTTTTAGGACATTTAGTGAAGTTTGAATGATGACGGCATTTAGCTATTTCATTTTATTTCCATGTGTTGACATCAGTTCTCTTTGTTACAGGTTTGAGCCTGACAGCCATGTGGACGTGCATTGCACACACCGGTTACTTCGTGCTGTGCGCCGTCCTGCTGACGTTCCTGCGCTGTCCAGGTTTCACTCGCGCGATGCTGCTGCTCACCGTGCCGCTTAATGCCGTGGCCGAGGTCAACCAGCAGCCAGCGCTGGACCTCACCAGCCTCAGCCTGCTGCTGTTCACTCTGTCACTGGGTACAAACTTAAAGCTGCTGACGAGGCAGATGCCTCCAATATTCCCTTGTATTTGTCACAGTTTGTTTTTTGTTTTTTCTGTGCAGGTCATTGGTTTGTCAATCAGTTGTGGACCAGCTTCCAGACGAGAGGAAAACCAGCCGCCCCGCTGCCGCTGGCCCCGTGTCACATTGTGGAGCCACAGAAGCCGGAAGTTTCATCCCACCACTCGTATCCGCCGTCCTCGACACCGCAGAGGTGAGTCACTCTGTCTGTGCTGCAGACTACGGCTGCAAATAATGATCGATTTTGAATTAAAAACTCAGTTAAAGCTGACAGTTACTGTCTCTTAATTATTTAGTCCATTTTAAAAAGTCCCAAAGTTGTTAAAAATGCCCAAATAGAATCTTCAACATGTCTTCAATTTTATGTTTGCTCGATCAGACACCAGGCAGCTCAGCTGCTGGTCTGTCTTTGCCAACGTTGTTCTTCGTCATATAAAGAAATCTACCTTCCATGCATGGAAAATAAATAAAATCTCACGCATACGTTCAGTCCTTCACCAAACATCTTCGACTGGCACTGTGGGCTCATATTCCTGATGGTGGTAACCATTTTAAATTCACTACTAATCAGTCGTTCGTGCTGCCACAACTTCCACTAAGACGTATGCCAGCTGAGCAGAAATGTTAAGACGCTGTCATCACAACCTTGGCGGTTGTTGCGTCTTGGTTTGAAGCCACTTCTCGATCTGATGATCACAATGGACCACTGGAGGCAATGGTTGGGAGTTCAAGACCCAGCATTGTGCTGTGTTTCCCGGTTGTGCGTCCAGGTTCCTCTCGAGCCGTGCTATTGTAGATGAGTGCTCTTGTTTTTTAGCAGTCGGTGAAATTGATGCTTTTTCTTTTTGTCCTCAGAGATGAGAAGGACGACTTCGACGTTTTGAATCAGGACAGCTTTGTATCAGGTTTGAAATGAACAGAATGCACTAGAACAGTCAAATATTTAAAAAATGGTTCCCTTAAATGAAAGTGACACTGTTTCTGCTCTCACTTCTTTGTATACAGGTGACTTTGGCATCTCGGCAGTGTCTCCCCCTCACAGGAAGCTGATGCCAGAGTCCAGGTTTGTGCCTAACATCTGCACATCCAATCACTCGACTCCCCGGCTGGTGCCACAGCCACTTTTTTCAGCGGTGAGCAAATGCAGTGAATATCATATGAAGGATAACTACTGAAATATTTGAAATGTTGAAATGAAATGATTTTTTTAAGGCTCTGGTTGATGACATCCCTCTGAGGAACCTGGGAGGCGTTTTTGACGCAGTGAACGACTCGCGTGACTTTGTGAATGATTCGCGAAGTGCAAGTCCTACTCCGTCACTGGTCAGCAACAGGTCGGGCTTTGAAAGTCTCAAGTATTTTTCCACAGTAGATATTTGGATTATTCATAAACTGATCATGTTTTTCTTTTTTCCAGCTCTCTATCAGGCCGTCAGCTGTGCAATGGCATCACAAAAACAGGCAAGGCCTGTAAGAAGAGAGCCGGGCCAGGACAGGAGTACTGCAGATTTCACGAAGGAGGGCACAGCTCCTACGTCCACACCTGAAATACTCACGCTTCCAACTTTTACTTAATTTTTCTTGCAGAGCAAAAGAAACTGTTAACTGTGATTGTGTCATTGTGCATCCTGCTTGCTTCGCTTGAACATTATGTTCGTTAAATGAGCACTATGCATGCAGATTTTTAAAGTATTTTATATGTTTAGTGGCATGTTTTTAACTGTTCACTTTTTAAGTTAATAAATTATTTCTTTACCTACGAGTCTGTCTGTTCATGTGTTCAGGATTAGTATTATCAAATCAAGTTTAAGATCAGAAATAGACACAGACTTTAAAGTGATAGCTCAGGTATTTTGAAATGAGTTTGTATGAGAAATTTATTCATATATCTGTCTATTACTGACAGTATACGGCGGTAAGGGAGAAGCAGAGTTATGCACTGCTGTGGACTAGATCAGCAGAGAAATGAATAGCCACATCAACGCCCATCAAGAAACAAGAACACCTTTGTCTTTTAAACGGAGATCAATTTCAGTCTGATGTCACGACTCTCTGTCAACATGGTGTGTTTGGGTTTCTGTTGGCAAGGTACAGCAGTGAAAACTCTTAATATAGTGTAAAGCAAACATGTTTTCCTGTGGCTAACATACATTTCTGTCCACAGTATATAGACCTTTTTAAAAATGAAGGAAACACACTTAAGACACTATTGGTATAAAATATTTATTTTGTTCATATATACTGAATAGAAAAACATCCAAGCCACCAGTTGAACAGCATGTACCATCACAGTCTTTCTGTTCATTAAATAAAGTTAATCACAGTCGGGTCCTTCCAAATCCCAAACACTAACTGCTAGTTCAGTAAGAAAACGTTGACCTGCTAGTAAAGAGTTATATTATACAATTTCTGTGATTATTAAATTGTACTAGAACCTGAATTCCAAAATTTAAGCAACACTACCATAGTGAAAAAATTCAGCATACAGGTAGTAGATAGAATATAGTGCCCACAATTACTATAGTTTGTTAAACCTCAAGAGAAACAAGTCTGCAGCAACATTCACAGCATGATGAGGTGTTTGAGATCAAGTGAGATGTTGAGTCCGACTCAAACTGACCGACTTCATCCAGTAACACACAGGTGTGCAGGTGGTTCACCTTGTTTTCTTCCAGACTTCATACACCATTTCCCAACAAACACCTTTCGCCGTCCAACAGAACGTGTTTCAGATCAACACGTGTGTGTTTTGCAGAAGTTTCACTTGCGGGCGGAGTCATAGTTGGCGACAAACCAATCACAGGTTTCCTTTAAAGCTGCAAGTAAGAGCGAGAACATTCAGTGAAGAGACGAGTCAGATTTAATCCAAATGTATAAAAGATTTCTGCTCCGAATGCATCAAGAGTCACGTCTGACTCACCTTGATTGAAGGGTGTGAAGGTGAAGTCAGGCAGGTAGCGGCGCAGCTTTGCATTGCTGGCCGTCTTCTTGAACTGTCCGTCTGCTTTACTGGTGTCAAACTAGAGGTCAAAAGGTCAAGGAACTTTAAATATGTACAAACGTTTGAAGACCGTAGTAATAATTCTCAGCTGTGAGCACATAACAGTGTAAAACATTTAAAGAGAAAAAGACAGCCTGTTCTTTCAGGTCAAGAAACTGTTCATACCTTTTATATTTTCAAGTTTACATCGTTCAAATGAATGGATGGAAATACACGCACGCACGCACGCACGCAGTTTTATTTAACTTTTAAAATCACATTCAGATTAATTCTTATAGATAACTGCTTAAGATGAGACGACCCCATTCATAAAATGTAAAAATGTTGAATACAGTACGCTGTTAGAACTCAGCAATGCTACCCGGAGCTTTTTAGAGTTTCAGGAACAGGACCAACGGCTCAACTGTGGCACTCCTAACATTCCTAGAAATGCCGTGCCGTAAGGACGTTATGATATTCTATGATCTGTATCAGGTGTCAGGTGTCCAAGACAGCCCATTTAAAAAAAAAATGTATAAGAACCATCTGTTAGAGCTCCTCAAGGAGCCTTTTCTCTGTCACCCCTTCTCTGTGTTGCACTGTTAAACGCTCCTTTTTGTACAAGAATAATAAATTCAACTTAAACTTTGAAGAACTTTAGTGAAGTGATTTACCGAGTTATTCAAATAATCTTGTTGAACCAGACCCGGAAACATCTTAAATCTGGAACATGAACTACAGTTAACCTTTAGCATGATTGAAAAGGATACCACCACTTCTCCTTTAAAGTTCAGTCCTTGCACGACGGCGTCTGCTGCTTCTTTGATGGTGACTTCGTCTTCCTCTCCAACTGAAACCGACAAACACAACACAGGCGTGACTAGAGCGTCAAAGGTGTAGATACTTTTTCAACATCACGTTTTAAACCGTTAACACATTCCACAGTATCTAAAGTACCGAAGTTATTAAAAAATAAATGATTTTTGATACTAGTGTTGTACTGAGGTTTAAATTTCTGGTACCATGGCGGCCTTAGAGATAGAGTTAGGAGCTCGGACATCCGGAGGGAGTTTAAGGTGCGAGAGAGGGAGCGAGACACCGAGGCAGACCCAGACGGGTATAGCGACGGCATTGTTGTGACCTATCGATATGATGTGTGAGAGGACTCACCAGAGAGAATGATTGGATCGACCTCTGGATAGTCTCGCAAGACCCACAGGAAGAGACGAGCCAGGTCCAAAGAGTAAATGAACTGTCTTCTGGGAGTGCCGGAGCCCCAGACCACCAGGGGTTTGCCCTCTTCTAAATAAACACACACGAACAAAGTCCAGGATTTGTATGGTCTCCATTTACAATTATTGGACAAACTGCTTACAAAATAATTCAAATCTGTAGACGCCTCGACTTACTCTGAGCAATGTAAGCTTTGTGTATGAGACCTGGCAGCACGTGACCGTCCTCAATGCTGAAGTTGTCGTGGGGACCAAACACGTTAGTGGGAATCACAGCTGTATAGTACTTGCCGTGCTGCTCCAAATGCGCTCTGTGAAACACACACACACAGTTTTAAATTTTATTCATGCGTTAGTGTGAATTTGCTCCAAACGCGACGAGCGATCGAAGGTTCCCACCTGTTGTAAACATCAATCATCCTCTTCGCGTAGGCGTAGCCAAAGTTCGACTCGTGAGGCGGACCGTTGTGGATCTTGTGCAAAGAAGACAAATAATGTTAGTTCACGAATTTACGGATACATGCCAGCTAACTGCACACACAGAGGGAGGAGCTTCTTACCATGGTCTCATCGATGGGGTAGGTGGTCTTGTCAGGAAAGATGCAGGTGGACAGGCAGGAAACAACCTTGACCACGTCGACTTCGTGCGCTGCCTGCAGCACGTTATCATTGATGTAGACGTTGTTTCTCTGCGGACGGAAAAAAAAAAGACGTGAGGATAATATCTGAGAAGTCCAACAAGCTGCCGGTGAACGAAGCCGACCTTCCTCTCGTACCCAAAAGTCCAGGTTGCACCTCATGTTCTTGAAAAGCCCGCCAACCATAGCAGCCAGATGGATAACGTGCGTGGGCCGATGTTTCTCGAACACCGCCTGCGTCTCCTCCTTGATCCTGCGGAGAAGCGGACACAGCGTGAGGACAAGTTATTCAGTTATTCAGTCTCTCTGACTCGTGTTTGTTGGAAACAGGTTCTCACATGAGGTTGGCATCTTTAGAGGAGAGGAATATCCATTCCTCCCCCTCCCTGGCTCCCCCTTCTTCTTTGACCACATGCTGTATGGCTTTTCCCACCAAACCGGACCCGCCTGTCACCAGAACCCTCATCGGAGCGGTTTGACAGCTCATCTAAGACACATAGCAAACATGTCACAGCATTAATACGTTATTAATACAAGCTCAGTCCATAGGGACTTGGCGGGGGGAACCCAGCGCGCGCCACATTTTGTGCAGTGGCGGGACGGCAGGGGGGGGTGTCGGGAAAGAAAAAGAGGAGGGAAAAAAGTAAGTGGCCCCATGGAGGGAGTAAGGAAAGGATATAGAGTACCGGCCAGATGTGACAGGACCACACACACAGACACACAAGACAGCGAGAGAGATAGAGCAGAGAGAGACACAGGGACAAACACACCACACCCACAGATAGAGAGACAGAGACATATACAGACACACACAGGAGACATATAGAGATAGATATAATATGATGATTGATAGATACGCGAGTTATATATATATATATCTATATATATAGGTATATATATCTACGGTTATATATATACTATATAGCGTAGAGAGATTAACGATACCGGAAGATAGAGTATCAGATGACGACGTAGAGAGTATAGCTAGCCGATGAGAGAGAGAACGGAGACGAGAGAGATATAGACTAATACTACGAGTGATATTAGGAGCCATCGAGATATCGCCAGAGAGATATAAGAGATAGATAGATATATGAGGATATTACGGACGATATGAGATTAGAGAGCGAGAATGAGAGAGTATAGAGATATATAGAAATATAGCATATTATAGACACACACACAGATACATAGGCGTAGCAAGATACATAATACAGTACATGATTATCAGAGAG